>NW_008751692.1:151726-151921 GCF_000715545.1 Opisthorchis viverrini | reverse complement strand
GTGTCGCTCGCACTGCCACTGCAAGTTTGTGATGTCATCTAACTTTATTGCACTTATGGGACACGAGATCCATTGGGAAAATGTCTTGTGAGCAGGTTCACCAAACAAAAAGATCCCATTGGTTAAATCTGATGTGTCTAAAGCAAACAAACGCCTGCGACTGATACTACAGGGTGGCATTTGTATTAAATACTC
>NW_008751692.1:139397-151586 GCF_000715545.1 Opisthorchis viverrini | reverse complement strand
AAAATGCTACGTGCAACATGTCACGGGAAGGTGCAAATTGATTAGAATAACTTCACATAAAAATGGCAACTTCGAAAACCCTATAGTTTCGGTGAACTCAATTTCGGCGTGTCAATAGCTTGCGGCCGTGCCACCTGATATGTTCTCCGTAGGACATAAAGAGACCCTGTAATTTTGGATTCCTACACATGCCACCTCAAGTGTGATGAACTCTACTTCATTAATGTTTACTGTTTACGTCACTTTCCCTTTTCCCATTAATCACAAACCCCACCAGTCATGCCTTTATTCTAACTGTAATACTATGTGCATGCCCGACGGTATGCTACCCACTAGTTGGGAATAAATATTATCTTTATTAGTAGTATATACACCTCAGAAAGCAAAGCGCTGGCAGGAAAATATCAAAAACTCTCCACCGAAACTTTGTTTAAAATCATTGTAGGCCGGAGATTGGCGTTTATCTAGATGAAACACCAGTTGACAACAACGCAGTTCTGCTAACTTTTCCGTCTCTTATGGGTCTTTGTGACCCTTCCACTCTGTAAATATATGGCAAAGCACGTCGGTTGATCCGTAGCCTCCGGCTTTACGGGTTTTCGCCTCGTTTTTAACTACATAATTTGCACATTGTCATTGTATTTGTACGTACAGTCGTTTTCAATCATTTTCGTTACTTGACAACATTTTCCTATGCAGCTCCATCCGTAATCCCCTTCAATGATGAAAGGTCAACTCCAGACGAAATTCTATTAATTTTACCCATTAAAACTCACGAACATACTGTCTCACCCTCCTTCCAGTAGTCCTAGACATCAACCCAACGTACCTTGTTTCGTTTCTTTTACTCTGCAGTGATATTTCGCAAAGCTCGTGGAACCTCGTTTCTCTGTGAAAGGCTAACCCTAAGCCTACCGAAATTCCTTTGGATTTTAGTGTGAAAAGTTTCTATGTGCATGTGTGTTTATGTGACTACGTTGTGCATTTTTCCGTTCTTTCTCTTCTCTATCCGAGTGCATAAGGTATTACTGATAATCGACTGTGATGTAGCCAGTCTGCGTGAAGCGAAGCATCGGCGACACAAAGCTTCTCGTCCTACACACTCTTCTCTATCCGAGTGCATAAGGTATTACTGATAATCGACTGTGATGTAGCCAGTCTGCGTGAAGCGAAGCATCGGCAACACAAAGCTTCTCGATCCCACACACCTTTTTTCACCAAAATGGTGTGGGCCCTCAAACACTTTAAGTATTTGAATCGAGCTCCTTCTTAATATGCAGAGTCAACTGTTCTTTTGGCTAAAAATTGTCCTAAAAAGCGTAGTTATTGGTCCTTTTAGAGGTTGGAAATGAAAAATTACACTTGTGTGATACCTGCTTCCTTCTACACTAGAAATTGGGGTCAGAAGTCACCTAGCATTCTATGCTCGTCAAAAACGCAGTTAATAGAGCCCGGTGGCCCGTAAATGGTTTGATTAACTTAAGCATCTTCAAGGAAACAACTAAGTGAGTACCTGTCCATTCATTTCCAACTGCTTCTGGTCGGTCTTGTGATAAATTATGTCAAAATAGCACTAGCATGCATCGCTGAAATTGATGGACACCCCTTACATCCTCGATATTTTTCAAGCGTACAAAAGTCTGCGCAATAAACCAGAGGCTTTTGAACCCACTGCTTTGCTCGAACTTTGCACTGTACAGGCGCAAGGTGATCAACGTACCGCCGGTCAAATAGCTGGTTTCTCGCCTGCTAATCAGTGTGTAAGCATTTGTTAACAAAGGTTTTTCCAAAGTAAAACGACTAGTAGTCACGAAAATCTGCCCATTCTTACAGATCGCCATAAACAAAACGCCAAAATAGAAGCAACCGAAAGGAATTTATCTTTTATATAAGTATGAACAGCAAACCTCCATTTCTTCAGGAGGGGAGACAACGGGTGTCGCACCCGTGGACTTTGAGCTTCAGGATATCTCTCCTAGAACTAAACTGTTAAGTATTCTATTCGACGTCTTACAACAAATCTCTATCTGGCGATTTTGCTGACAGCAACAAAAGCAACATATTAAAGACGTCTGGAGCTGACCGTTCGTACCTGCTTTCTTTTGGAAGATAGTAATAATCACTTCGAGGTGTTCTCCACGCCACAGCTAAAGAATTATTTCTGAGGATTTCTCACTCTTTGCCTCAACACTGCCTGGTAATTGGTGAGGTTTGCTATTATCAGGGTAATCCTTACGCACTAGTCCGGCAGTGACTTCCTTTTACATTAGCGAAAACATACTTCCTCTTGCAAACATCAGCAACCACACTCAGGGGATGTGAGATGAAGGCTACCAAATTCCTTGTTACCAGACAGTGGATGTCATACCCAGATAAGTTGTTGACTGTTCCTACGAGTGCCATACGCTTTTTCATTACCCTCGGATGAGACATATTTTTAACGAACAATTCTTCATTGCGGATGGTAGAAAAGGAACAGACTTGCGCATTTTGCCGCATACATGAATAGCACATCTCCACCAGGCTACTTTGTCGTGCGTGAGGAAACCTTCTTTACGATGCGGAAACAGTTGTGACTGACAAATCGCGCTCATACGTCCGACGTTTAGTTGCTTTTACTAAATATGCATCGCGATCCTTTCAGTGACCATTCATTTAAATGTATTGCGCAGTCTGCGTTTGCGTTCGAGCTGGCAGTACAACCAAGTTGGTTTGGGCGCATTTATCTTTCTTGGTTTTGTGGAACGGCTCGTTCTCACATATTTGTGTGCCTGAAGCACCACACGGTTCAAAAGACTGGGGTCAAGGCTTGTACATTCAGACATCTTTCGTTGGACCTCGGCACATCAAATCCATTTTTCTTCCCTAGCCGTCACGACCCATCATCTACCGGCTTCCCTGAAATTGAAAGGCGCGAGCGGAAAGAGTTAAATACCACTCTTTATGGTTCCAGCGCCTGGCAGTAAGCTAGCTGGAACGGGGAACGAAGTAAATAAGCGACCTTGTGCGATTAGAATTATGCCCCAAAAATAGACGTCAGGCACACACTTCGGATTTAAAAAATTCCCGTGTTTTCACTGTATAGTAATGAGGGTCAGTGCTGACTAAATCTCACCCGCACAAGCTCTTAGTATCAGGTCCAATCGTCGGTCACTATAGACTATAGAAAAGAACACAGTCATCCCAAAATACGGTTTTTACCTAGCATATCCGATACCGGCTTCTGGTAATGTGGTGAAATATTGGTAGCTCGGGTGAGTTCATTGGTTGTTGATCTGATGGCTGTTGATCTGATCCCCGATCAGTGCGCACTGAGATGTCTCCTTAGTATGGTGACTAATCGTTTGCAAGCCAATTGCCAAGCTTGGCGAACAGATCAACAGCCATCTGATCAACAACCGATACGGGCTTCTATCTTCGTAAAAGCCTGTTGGATATGTTCAACAGAGGTAACCACTTTCTTGCATTCTGATTGGTGCACCCGAATTCGTGACTTAGAAGAATGTTCATCGAATTACCCAATGAAAGTGAGGTGCCTCTGACGTTCAGTTTTACTTACTTACAGCGGGGATCCTTATTGCCATTCGAACTTTGATATGCCTTCAATTGGCATTCGCCACATCCAGTAGGAATGTTTATTGTCTAGCGTAGTGTCTGGTGCAGGCGCCAAAATACTGAGACCGGCCGCTCCACCGCCTGGCTTTAGCTAACGCCAATGCAAAGTTTCAACTATACCCGACGCATTGGGACATCACTGAGCAGACCTTGGGGGCACTGAATTAATCTTACGGCAAAGCATGCGTAAACTGATAGTCGGAGGGTTTTGCTCAAGGATCTCCATGAGAAGATTCAGCGAGACTTAAAAGGCAACGTTGGGAGGCACTGAGGGGAAGAGAGTTGGCCGCCTGCAATCGAATACGAGTCTACAGTGCATTATAAGAAGGCGCGCTCACAGATTCACGGAGTGATACGCAGGATCGAGACTGTCGCCCAAGTTCCCCAGATCAATTTTATTCTTTTCGTTCAGCGGATGCCGTTCACCTGAAGGGCACAAGTGAAAACGACTGAGGCACTGCTCTCTATGTTCTCATCGCGGGGCAGTATGCTTGCCAGCGCGAGGATTCACATAAATAGATGTCTAATAGTGCTTCGAACTGGCCAAGCTCTATTCAAACAGGGCGTAAGTAAGAATTAGGTCCCCTCGGAGGCGACGGTACTCCAGGGGAAAGAGATCAAGCATCGCGAGACGCGTTTCGCAGTCCACGGATTTGAGGCCGGCAACCATTTTCGTAGGGCACGCTCAAGGACGCTCAATGAGAGTGACGTCTTTCGTACGTCCTGAGTAGACAACTTGGTTGGCGTACTCCAGGAGCGGTCTGACGTAGGCCCCTTAGAGTATTTGGAAGTCCATGCGAGTAATACGGAGGAGGTGCGTGAGATCATCCGTAAAATCGCGAATGCCTTTTGGGTCGATTTCTCGTGGTGCAGTGAGAGGGACACGTTTGGGGAGGCCAAGATGCCCAACTCCCTTTTGGCGTCTATCCTCATGGTGTTTTCCGGCCCTTTCTGACTATGCATAACAAAGGCATTCTCTGAGTCTCCTGCATATTGTATATGGACGCACTTTTCGCCATTCAGAGGAAGGTGTCGGTTCAACCGATTTCGAAAGTACCGCGCAGTGTACTGCGCAGGATGGTATCAGATAGAATAAATGGATCAAATGGGCCAAGCCATAGATAACTATAGACTTCATCTTTACTTCTGCTTTTGGGGTCAACCAGAAGATGTGGAGCAGCCATCTTGCCGTTGGTTCCCCACCTGGACTTGAATATTTGATTGCAAATTATCATTATCCATCACTAAAATATCTTATTGCGTCAATGGAAAGCTGAATAGAGCGCCAAACGTGACTTTGGTTTTTGCGCTGTGTAGTGGCGCGGATATGACAACATAAGTGCTAGCGTCCCCAGCTGACCCTAGGTGGCAGTTGGTTTTTTGGTCGGGCAGATCCACCGCTTGGTGCATTAACCTGTGTCCTGATTGTTCAATGATAACGCGACCGTATGTCCTTTGTCCCGCTCCTAGCATATAGCAGTTGTTGGAGTGACCCGATTTGCGATTCGTTGTTTAGTTAACTCCAGGGGATTTATTGTCCCGTGGTCTGTAAATCCGATAACCGGCTCTATTTAGGTATTCCGGTAGATACAATGCCCCCGTGCACGTAAGCTTGATGTAGCTTAATGCATCGGATGATAGAAGACCTCCGAGGTTATCAGGTTTCCAGATAATTCACCTTTCTTTTTTCCCGCATGTCAATATTGTTCTTTATGTAAAATTGAATTTGTGGCTTATGTCTTCATAGGTGGATAGTAATGGCACAAACTCATGTCCTATTACCGCCAAGCGGTCATTTTTATATGCGTAATTACCGCGGCCCGTATAACATAGAGCCTGTTGCAAGCACGTTGCATATGCTCTGGCACATTACGTTGTTCCACGTAGCTTTGTTTCCGTTGCATTTCCGTCCTGATTTCAGATTGTGTGGAGCGCCGTCCAATTTAGGGGCCAGAAGGGTCTTTTTTAGCTTGTAACCCAGCCGAGTCTTAATGACAGATGTCCTCTTCCTGTCGCTGCTGTTGAAACATGGTTGTCAAAACGTCTGATGAATTTCGCTGGAATCCACGAATTCTGGACTTTTCCGAACAGGCCGCCTACCTCCTCCGTTGTACGTGACGCTGCAATGTGTCGTCAAAATCTTGGGCAGGGCTGGGTATATTACATTTTGTGGATCAACGAACGGCTGCTTTAGTGGGTAAGCATTTTCTTACCGCGGCTTTTTCTAGTGTTTACAGATTCCTATATTTAAACCAGTTCGCTGCTCACCAAAATGTCACAGTTTTTGCGGGTTGTTCCTCTCCCGTTCCATTGTAAAGTAGATATCCTCAACCATAGTGCCAAACGAGTAGTTCGCATTGTGTGGTGAACCTCGTTTTATAATGACAAAAATATGATGTGAGGCGGGACAGCTCAGCGTAGCGTATGTTGTTCCTACATCTTTCGATAGGTTATTGCTGCTGCGGTGAGCCCAATAGTGCACAAGTGATGATGACCATGATATAACCCAGAAGATGTATGCACGAATAACAGTTTCTACTATGAGCGATAGTCGTTTACAGCGGCAAGTTTCGACAAAAAATAAGTGCGATGCGTAGAGCAACGCAATTTGGAGCGCAAGTGAAAAGTGGAACTTATCGTTTGCGAGAGTTCCCCGGTGGAAGTCCGGACGGCGAGAATGCGTTTTCTTCACGGTACAGCCGGTACACGTGTTCCGTGATTCACCCTAACTTTTCAAGTCCATGGACTTCAAAAGTTTGGGTGAATTCCTTACCTTCGGCGCGCGCAAGTATATGTGTGATGGATGTTTGGTGTCTTCCTGTATATAGGAAGATTTTATGTGTGCATAATGCCTGGAATCGTTTCGACGGAAAAGTTTGTTTTGTACCTTTCTTTGGAACTCGTTCAACCCGGTTTTTCAACCTCAAAACGGCTCTCTTTGGACAAAAGCTTAATCTTCTTAGGAGATTTCCGATCCATGAATCGCCTCATAGTATTCAGTGACCCAGGCCATGCATACTTGGTTAATTTACCTACTTCCGGGGCTTCTGAATACCGAGAACAGGTTAGCGCAATTTAGCCATATAGATTGATGAAAGGTGCATTTTCAGGTGCGGAGACGTTAAGCATCTGAGAACATTTTGAACTTTGCATCAACGACTAACTGTTATTAACAACGGGTTTCCCACCATAAAGCGATTGGCGTGCAGATGTTTATCAGCCTCAGAACTGGAGATGCAGAATACGTCGTCATCCGGGCAACCACAAGAGGGAAGTAGCTGCCTCCCCGCGAATTTCTCGGTGGTCATTGTGATAAGGGGTGTGCATCTCACACTCACGCATGGGCCACTCTCTCTGCTGAGAGACATTCTGGATGCGTGCTGCAGGCTACGACATGTTGCACGTGTTTCATTAAGCGCCCGTTGCCATTCTCCAAACGGTTATTGGTCACATTCGCGAAATGCGCCAAACTGTGGTGTGCATGAACGCCACAGTTTCAGGTGATATTTGACCAGTGGGCACTAAAACAGGAGACGAACCGAGGATCGGTTCTCCGCAGAATATGTAAATCAGTGCAAAACATACGTGATAACCGTTTGATGCAGAATCACCTCAGTTGCTTTATTAGAGCAAGTTTTGCAGTGGAATATGTGGAATATCGCATGAGTTGCAGCAACGACATGAAATTTACATGCTTTCGGATAGCCTACGTGGAAATAACACAGCATTATGCCGCAGCTGAACACAGCTTCAGCAGCTCGCTTTGCCCGACGACGAACCTCTGCACCGAGTATTGTTTACCCAGAATGTTCCCGAGGTTGCGCAAAGACGCAAGATGCTCGCTTTCGACGAGGGTATACACTAATGGTCGACCGATAACCATACCATCCATCACGAGAGGCCTAATAATAATGTTTATTCCCTAACTGTGGGTGACAGACCACCCGGCATGGTCATACGTTTACAGTCAGAATGAGGCATGAGTGCGGGGTTTGCGGGTAGTGCGAATCGCACGAAATAAGGACGATGTCACAAACAGCTGGAAGTATTCAATGAAATAATAATAGGTTGCTTTCCCACTTTCACACTGAAAGTCAGAAGTTCTAGAATTACTTACCCAAGACTGTTCATCACGTGCGTAGCATCAACGTTCGCTACATCCGGGAAACGTTGAATCAGTGCTATCCGCTGTGGGCGGGAAAAGCACAGGTGGCCAAAACTACCACTCTCGAATTCCACCATTGGCACACGAACACATTATCGCAGCTTGACAATAACCGACGGCATATCGCTTTGAAAACCTGAAAACGCAACCAACGACATGCTTAACGTTTGATGCGATGGCCATAAACATCCTAAGTAGTCAGCACCTTCCAAAAATGATCTATGACCTATAGGCGTACCCCTGACGATGGAGCATCACACTTCAAAAGGGGATTACACTCCTTTGATTCATCACTTCTCAGGCGCCGGATGACGGAGACCTGTCAAAAATAAACTTGGCATTTGGGTGGTTGAGCTGTGGTGGGATGTAACCACTAAGGACTCATTTAACCGGCGAACAAGGAATCCGGCCGGATAGCCGGTAAAACATGTGCTATCTATTGTAAGCAAATAAGGATAAACTTACTGGCTGCGAAGAATTCTGTGGCCTTGGCCTTGTATAAAGTGACGCCTGCTGCAACCTTAGACATTTTTACCACAAAAAGGTAGTAAATCGATACATTTTATACTGTTCTTGCGGACGAAAACTACAAAATTATTGCGCATTTACTCTCTCAAAGCAATTTTAACTTCATTTATGGAGGAAAACGTGCGCGAGCTAACTTTCCTACAAAATTATCCAGTCTTCACGGAGAAAACTTGCTCAAGCATGGCAACCGTTGAAGCTAGAATCCCGCGCCCATAAGGGGTCTTGAGTAAGTGTAAACAACTTCCAACAAATCTGCGACCGCCTAATGGTTTCAGTAAACTGCATCAAATGCTGAAACCAACTTCAACGTTTTCCTCCTTCAAAGTATGGCTTCAGAGAAATCTTGGGTGTGTGTCAGAGGTTTGGCCGCTTGCTATCTGCTCAACCAAATTATTTTCGCCGGAACTATATGGTTTCCGAAGTAGTGAATTAAACAGTGATGGCAGTTTGTTTAAGTGAGCGAAATTTCAACGTCACGGATCGCCAGCAATTCGCATTTGTCACCGGTTTATGCGGTATAAAACTCGAAATCGCACTTTGGCTTATTTCAGTGTTCTTCGGTGTTCTTTAAGAACAAAAAGCATCTAAAGAATATCTCATGCAAATTTCTTCCCGGAAGACCGGTTGTTGACGTTTGTTTGCTTCACACACCACAGATTTTACATGCGATTATAATCTCCAAATACATTTGTCCGGCGAATCTTGTCACAACACATTTTCCCATGGATCTCAACTTCCGTTAAGTGAAACAATGTTAGACAACAGGATGAACTGTGTAGTAGCGATGCGAAGAACACCTCTGTGGCTGATCCCCTTTCCCAAATATGCATAACTAGGCTTTAGATAATACAGCGTCACGAGATAGCTGCAGGTATCATTCCTATTATGAATATGACACTCTACAGGTGGTGACCGCCATAAAGCGGCCGCCATGATAACGGTAGCAGCTGTCACTCGGTTACTTATCGTAACTGCTCGGTCCGTGTCTATGTACGACGCTGATTATGGGACCTCACTTATTCATGGTAGCCCAATCCAGTGACCATCGACGGCCCCTTATACTCATAACTCTACGCGTTGTCACTCATTTTGAATACATATGGTAACTGCTAGGCCCGCGTCTATGTGCAACGCTGATTATGGGACCTCACTTATGCACAGTAACATAATCCAATGGCCAATGGCGGTCCTTCATACCCTAGTGAACAGGCGCCTAAGAGCAGGAAGATTGATAATCTGGTGGTCATTCTCCGGAAGAACCCCGCCAGTGAAGCTGGCAAAATTAATCCTTAGAAATGTCCTCACCAAGCCCGACCAATCGCTCCATGCAGAATGGTTACGCCAGAAGGGAAGCAAGCTCTCTCTTCCTTCTCCATCTGACGTACAGAAGAACTTGGAGCGGGCTGGCAGCATTCAGAAGGCCGACACAGCGGTCAGGCGTCTATCTGAGGATCGCCCTCTAGACGCGCAAAAGCTCGGTCATAACAGGTCAGGGGTGGAGGCACGAAACAGGCTTCCGCTGGGCACTAAACCAGACGACCCCAAACTCATGACCAAGCCGATTGTGGTCATATCCCCCTGCGCTCCCGAAAGCAGGCCGACGAAACCAGCCGCGTCTCCGGATAGCAGTTTTTATTCAACCACCACAGGCCTTTCGCCCACCAAAAGCAGTGATGCCCTGGAGGAGGCAAACCTCACATGCAAGCAGCGCCCAAAGTACGTGGAGCTATCAACGCTTATCTCCGTAACAGCTGCAGCCATGCACTCCTCAACAAAGCCACAGTCTCTGAACTGTACTGAGTCAGAATTGCAGGGACAAGCAGCGAAGCCAATCCTCAGCCCCACTCCGTCAAAAGTGGCCTCTCCGCTTTTGGACACAACCGTCGTCCAGGACCCCGACATCCTAAGCCATAAACGTGACTACAGCCATCCGGAGAATCCCTCGTACATCCAGTTAGCCACGTTGACCGCTGGCGGACCGGGTGTCCACAAACACGGAAGAAGAGCGGCTGCAGCCAAACAAGCCACGTAAAAATCGTCAGATTAGAAAACTGCTAGCTGGCTTCAAGGTGCAGTCCTCTGCGAAAACGAGTCTCTTTGGAGCGCCACCAAAATCATTACTTCTTGGTGCCGCCATCCAGCGCCCAGGGCCACACAGAGAAACTTTACCGGCCAAACAGCGCCAAAACACCCAAGAATCCAGGAAGGCGAAAGCTTGCCGCAACTCTTCGGTCAACAGCAAATCTGGTCGCCAAAATGGGGGTGCTGAAAGAGCTACAAACTGCAACAGTCAAAATTCTTGCCCACAGGGGCAGAAGACTTCGTCCCCCAAAGCCAAAATGCCCGAGCAAACCTGGCTCCCATGGAACGGAAAAGCCTCGCAAGCGAAAAGCACCCTCAAAGACCACGAAGACAGGAAGCAGATGACATCGCCCCAGAGGCCCCCTTGGAGCCTTGGACTCAGACTTAAACCCGGTGCACAACTATTAAGTCTGCTGACCACCGTCGTCACTCAACTTTCGGCTCCTCACCCGCGGAGGCGGCGGAGGCGGTGTCGAAATGCTTGTCCACAAGCTGTCTCAGCCTTTTCAACAAACTCGGCGATGTTAAACAGTCAGCTTGTCTTGAACAACCGTCCATAATCGCACTCACAGAGACTTGGCTCTCACCAGATGTCTCTGACGCAGAGATCTCGATAGACGGTTACTCTATTTTTCGAGCCGACTCAAAACGAGGGCGGGCAGGTAGGGTTGCTCTGTACTTACATGCGCCCCTACCAATCCCGATTGTCCTCTCTGACACCAACGCCGCACCCTTTTGCGATGCACTGTGGGTCCAAATCCCGCTACGCGGGTCCGATTCTCTCCTTCTCCGTGTGGTCCGCCGTAGCCCCTCGAGTCTCCCTGAGGATGACCAACTCCTCATACAAACACTTGTGCAACTCTCCTCCAACTACCACTTTGCTCATCTCCTGCTGGTAGGTGACTTCAATGCCCCAAAGGCCTCCTGGATGGAACTCCAGCGCGTCGAATCATCCGGACTTTTTGCAGCGGCACTGATTGAAGTCGTTCAACACAGCGCTTGCACTCAAAATGTCGTTGCACCCACCAGATATCGCTCAGGCCAACTACCTTCCCTCCTGGATTCGGTAATCACCGACGAAAGGCACTTCGTTGATCAGGTAACAATTAACGCTCCACTGGGACTTAGCAACCAATGCGTGTTGACCTTTGATTTCATCTGCTATTGGGCCAGAAATCGCGAACCTCAATCGTGGTTTCGCGACTTCTGCCGTGCAGACATCTCAGGAATGCGCATCTTTCTTGAACAAGTCACACTGGGACCAGCTCCAGTGGAAGAACTATACAGCACCATTTTCCAGAAAGTTCACGAGGCTGACGCGGCGTTCGTCCCAAAAAACAGCACGCACTCGGATGGACGGCAGGCGGCCAAAAAAATTCGGCGACTTCTGGAAAAAAGATCCCAACTCTTTTTCAGAAAGTTGGCTACAAGGGATATAGAAGATGAGCCGGCATTTCGTAAAATGCGGAGCCGCTGCAAACGAGAAACCCGCAAATGGAACATGCGAAAACAAGCCACCATTCTGGACCTCGCTCGAAAAAACAAAAACGTCTTGTTCAAATACATGAGACCTCGCTGCAGAAACGAGCCATCCGCGTTCTCCTTGAGGGACAGAAACAGAGAACCGACGAATGACCCAACAGTGGTATCTGAGGTTTACAGAGAACACTATGCGTGTCTATACCCAGCCCCAGCGTCACATCCACTGTTGTCAAGGCGTAACTATGAGAGCTTCTAATCAACTTGGCCTTTACGGTGGAGGACATTCGTCAACTCTTGCACAAGATCAACCCATTCTG
>NW_008751692.1:107964-136519 GCF_000715545.1 Opisthorchis viverrini | reverse complement strand
TTCCCTCCTTCTCCGTGTGGGCCGCCGTAGCCCCTCGAGTCTCCTTGAGGATGACCAACTCCTCATACAAACACTTGTGCAACTCTCCTCCAACTACCACTTTGCTCATCTCCTGCTGGTAGGTGCTTCAATGCCCCCAAAGGCCTCCTGGATGGAACTCCAGCGCGTCGAATCATCCGGACTTTTTGCAGCGGCACTGATTGAAGTCGTTCAACACAGCGCTTGCACTCAAAATGTCGTTGCACCCACCAGATATCGCTCAGGCCAACTACCTTCCCTCCTGGATTCGGTAATCACCGACGAAAGGCACTTCGTTGATCAGGTAACAATTAACGCTCCACTGGGACTTAGCAACCAATGCGTGTTGACCTTTGATTTCATCTGCTATTGGGCCAGAAATCGCGAACCTCAATCGTGGTTTCGCGACTTCTGCCGTGCAGACATCTCAGGAATGCGCATCTTTCTTGAACAAGTCACACTGGGACCAGCTCCAGTGGAAGAACTATACAGCACCATTTTCCAGAAAGTTCACGAGGCTGACGCGGCGTTCGTCCCAAAAAACAGCACGCACTCGGATGGACGGCAGGCGGCCAAAAAAATTCGGCGACTTCTGGAAAAAAGATCCCAACTCTTTTTCAGAAAGTTGGCTACAAGGGATATAGAAGATGAGCCGGCATTTCGTAAAATGCGGAGCCGCTGCAAACGAGAAACCCGCAAATGGAACATGCGAAAACAAGCCACCATTCTGGACCTCGCTCGAAAAAACAAAAACGTCTTGTTCAAATACATGAGACCTCGCTGCAGAAACGAGCCATCCGCGTTCTCCTTGAGGGACAGAAACAGAGAACCGACGAATGACCCAACAGTGGTATCTGAGGTTTACAGAGAACACTATGCGTGTCTATACCCAGCCCCAGCGTCACATCCACTGTTGTCAAGGCGTAACTATGAGAGCTTCTAATCAACTTGGCCTTTACGGTGGAGGACATTCGTCAACTCTTGCACAAGATCAACCCATTCTGTGCGTTGGGGCCCGACGAGGTCCATCCAAGGATCCTGACAGAAACGCCTTCTACACTGGCAAATCATCTACACCTAGTGATTCGCCAGTCGCTTGACGAAGGCCGCCTGCCCTCTGCTTGGAAGGAAGCGATTGTCACGCCAATCTACGAAACTGGCGACCGACTGTCGCCTGGCAGCTACAGGCCTATATGACTCACTCGCGCGCCATGTGAGGTGATGGAACGCATTCTGAAGCGAGCTACTCTAGATCACCTTACTTTCAGCAACCTGATATCTCCAGCTCAACACGGATTTCTCCCACACCGCTCTTGCGTGACAAACATGCTTGTGTTTATGGACAGCCTAACCCAAGCCAAGGACGAAGAACTCATATAGGATGCCACGTTTTTTGACTTCTCAAAAGCATTTTATGGGGTACCACATTTCCCGCTGCTCCACAAACTCGAGTCTTACGGGATTCAAGGTGAAATCCTCCGCTGAATCAAGGCGTTCCTATAAGACAGATTATTCCAAGTGAGAATGGGCACGACCTACTCTTCTCGAGCGCCGGTGTCCATCGGAGTTCTTCAAGGCTCCGTCCTGGGACCAGTGCTGTTTCTGATCTACGGCAACTACTTCCCAGATGTTCCTGCGACTCCATGTCTACTTTTTGCGGACGATTTGAAATCCTGGAGTTCCAATGCCAGGGCCCCCAAAATGGATGTAGGCGCTGCCAAGCAGTTGTCGTTGGACTGACACCTTTCTCTGAATGACGAAAAGTGCGTCCGTATGTCATTTGGAAGAGACTCAGCGAATGCCTTTGTTATGCATGGTGAGAAAGGACCAGAAAACATTATGGGGATAAACGCCAAAAAGGATTTGGGTATCCGGGTCTCTTCAAACTTGTCCTTCTCACTGCACCATGAGAAATCGGCCCAAAAGGCATTCGCCATTTTACGGATGATCCGACGCACCTTCTCCTGTATTACTCGGATGGACTTCCAATCGCTCTATGGCGCCTACGTCGGACCACTCCTGGAATACGCCAACCAAATTGTCTACTCAGGACGCACGAAAGACGTCACCCTCATTGAGCGTGTCCAGCGGGCCGCCATGAGAATTGTTGCCGGCCTCAAATCCGTGGACTACGAAACGCGTCTCGCGATGCTTGATCTCTTTCCCCTGGAATACCGTCGCCTCCGAGGGGACCTAATTCTTACTAATGCCCTATTTGAACAAAGCTTGACAAACAGGATTTTTACCGTTCAACCACCAAACATACGGTGGGGACATAGTAAGAAAATTTTCAAGCTCAGAGCACACACATTCATTAGACAAAATTTTTTCTCATTTCGGGTAGTGGGTGCATGGAATGACCTTCCTCCGGCGTTTGTTCACGCTCCTTCTAGAACCCAGTTTAGAGCACTATTAGACACTTATTTATGCGAATTCTCACTCTTTCAAGCATACTGCCCCGCGCTGAGAAGATAAAGAGCAGTGCTATACCCTTTTTTCACTTGTGCCTTTCAGGTGAACGACAGCCACTGACCGATAGGAACAAAAGCAACCCGGGAAACTTGGGCAATAGCCTCGATCCTGTGTATCAGTCCCTGAATCTGTGAATCCATATCTATGCTACCTATAGTAAACATTATGCCAGTATCCATGCGGGTCGGCAAAAGTGAAGCTTCAACTGTGCGTGAGATGGCCTAATCTGTTAGCCTCTCATACTCATTGCTGTGCTCGATGTCGCCTTACCTGGCTACTTATCGTCCCTACTAGTTCCGTATCCATATGCGGCGTTGATGAACCGGTAACTTAATCCAACCTAATGTGTCGTACTCGTAAATGCATGCGTTTTCGCCTATCTTTGCTACTCAAGACGAACACTGGGCTAGTATTTATGCGAACCGATGAAACAAGGCTCAAACTATGCACACATACCCAATCTAGTGGCGAACGACGGACCTCATACTCACAACTGTACGCGATATCGTCTGCCTTGACTACCGCTGCACCAGTGCCCATGTGCGACGCCGATTATTGGGTCCCAAATATGCACAGTGTCCTAATTTTACCGCCAATGGTTGCCACTCATGCCCATAACTGTGCGCTCTCTTACTTAAATCTGCTATCTATGGTAAACGCCAGGCCGGTATCTGTGTGAACCGATAGAAACCAGGCTCCAGCTGTGCGTGATATCTTCATCTAACATCCAACGACGACCCGTCATACTCGTAGCTGTGGTCGCCTAACTTAGCTGCTTCGCGTAATTGCACGGTCTGTGTGTATGTGCAGCGCTGAGTATGGGGCTTCAGCTGTGCCCGATAGCCCAGTCCAATGGTCAGCGAAGGCCCATCATACTCGTAACCCTATTAGATGTCACCTGCCGGGACTATTTATGGTAACCGCCGGGCCCGTACACAAGCTCGTAGCTGACTATAATATCACAAACATGCATCAAGGACGAATCAAGCGACCAACGTCGGTCCTTCATATTCATACGTCGTCCACCCGCCAGCACCCCATGCCTGAAAAATACATAACCTATCTTAACCAATCATGTTTCTGTTTATTGGTTGCGTCGGTACAAGCAAAATGTGTGGTCAATCCACTTCCCAGATTTTTACTCCACAGGGTTTCTAAAAAATGTATAATTAATTATGACCCGTGTCCATTTTCCGCGATATCATTTAAAAGAAATGATTAAGCAAAGTTTCAGTGGCTAATTCAACAATTGCTTAACAAGTCCCTTTGTCCACGATTCCAGGTCGGTGTCCGCGCTGAACATGGAGACTTATTATTATAACGGTAAACCCACTATTGCTGAATTAGCATAGTAGGCTATAACGAGGGGGCCGTGTGTACACTAAACCCCATCTTCAATCGATTTCTGCCCTCTGATATCAATATAATGTACCCTAGCAAAATCGAGAGCTCTGTCTTCATCATCGAATCTCGTAACCATCACCCACTCCGCCACATTAGCAATCTAACCAACAAGGAGCACCCTTCTGGGTTTCATCCGTCTCACCTTTCGTCTCGAAGTAATGCAACCAATCTTCACTTCTGAAATCATGTCGACCATATTCGAATAAATGAGCCAAAAATAGCCAAAACTGTATCGATCCAACTGTCCAAGATGGTGATGATGATCTAACTAGGGACTGCAAGTACACAATATTCAGTGGAACTCCCTGGTGCACAGCCGAAAAATCGCTATCTAACTGTCACCTTACGGATTTTCCGACGCCAACCTACACTGCTATGGTTTCGAGACAACGTTTGTCAAACACCTGATAACGCTTTGGTTCCGCTTCTCAAACAGGCGAGATCTCGCAGCCATACAACAGATCAGACGTACTGCGGCCTGATACATGCATTACTTGATACTCACGGATATGCCGCCTTGATGCCACATGCGTTTAAAATTAGCAAACGTGACCCGAGCGTTGCACGTTCGAGCATCACACTACCTCTCCAACTAGATCGGAAAAATGCCTGCGAGCTTATATAGGCATTGATCTACCTCTGAGGATTTCCCCGGTGAACCGCAAATATCCCCCCTCACAGAATCGCACATCCAAGCAAAATCATCTCAAAAATGACGTCCGTTGCAAGGCTGTCCAGAAACCGAAGTATCTCAGTGGAGTGAATGGCATGGCACTGCTATACCCAGTTTGGCAGCACACCCGCAACCATGCGCTCCCTCCTCTTGACTATACCCTATCTCCCACTTGTTGCGTTGCGCGCAATTACAAACAAACTCAAGCCTTATCCTGACTGACATTATTATCATGCCTGACGGTACACCATCCACTTATTAAGAATAAACACCGGTATGATAACGTGACACTTTGCGGATGGGATCATACAAAACACCTGAGCCTTCTTCTTCTCTCTGAAGATGAAAACGACATTTGCACACTCCAAATCGAAATATACCTGCCAGAAATTTGAAAACCGGGTCCAGAGATTATTCCAGGGTTCGTCTCGTCACCTCGTTTACCCCGAAATTAAGTGAGAATAGAGATAGGACGCTCTCGACGAACACGACAGTGTGCACGGAAGCTTTTGGAGCTCCACATATATCTCCGTGACATATGCGCCACTGCTGCACCTCCTGTCCATGTATATGCAAAAGACTGCATGTTTGACAGCCCTCAATTCAGCTGTATGACATCTCCCAAAATACACTCGTTCCGCGTGGTGAACCTCATAATCCGCCCTCTACAATGAAGAAAGGGAAAACTTATACCGTTCTAAGCTTGCTGTGGTCGTGGCATTCATCTTTAACAATCACCATATAAACCGAAATATCCATTGATAGAAGAGGAAAAGATGCTACGGGACCCACCGAATACACGTGATATGACGCCTCAGAGGCAACTGATTTTGCAAAGCTCCACGCTTTCCTTTAGGCTGTACCAGCCCCATTCTAAGGTCAGCTCATCGTACGAATAGGCATCACCACCAGATATCTCTGAACCCGTTTATGCAAGTTTCAAACCAACTTAATTGCGCGCAATCTAGCCAATGCACGTCGTACATACTCACATACGCCATCACCAATTCACATCGACCGCATACCTATTATCTACATGTAAAAATCGATTGCCTTTTTTGAAATCAGCCAGTGTTGCCTCATTGAAGTAGGTAGTAATTGTGACTTCTGACTGTCTGTTATTTCAGTAGGCGTTCCAACTCACATGAAAGTGCTTTCTAGCAAACCCTTGGACGTTTATCCTATTTTGAGCCCAAAATATATGCATGGGTGTTTTATTACCTCGCTTGAATGGCAGCAAAGAACCACCATGAACCCTCGATAGACCCAAGAATATCCTAACTACAATGACAACCATAAACGGCCCATCCAAGATGTTCATGTGCGGGGCTGTCCACGAACCGAAGTACGGCGACGCGATGACGGTACGGAAACTACCATACCCAAACTGATGGCTTGCCTGTAGTCCACTGCCTAATATTTCCCAGACAAGCGCGTTACCTATAAGACCGGTTCAATCCGTTTAATTTGTGCAAGAACTTGGAGTGTCTGTAATCCGCTGTGAGGGTGAAGTTGCGAGTTTTTAGTCTGAGTAGGTCAGTGAGAGGTTGGACAACCTCGGCACAGTTGGGGATAAAACGACGACAATAATTGATAAGACCAAGGAACCGTCTGGATTTTTTACTGCTGTCGGGGGCTGGATAGTCGCAAATGGCAGAGTACGTTCGAGTTAACATGTCCTAAAATTTATAGCGAAGAAACACCTAATTGGCGTTTACTGCTAATAATGACCGTACCATACTGCTGAAATCTTTCAAAAATTGCTTTAAGTGGAACACATGCTCATCTTCGGACCGACTGGCCATCTTATTTTGCCGTTTGCTTGTTCTGCTCACAAATCCAATAGTTCACCCAAAGGCAATTACGGTGGCTCGGTATATCCGCGAAGTCAAACCTTGTCTCACACAGGATCTAAAGTATACTGACCATTAGAGAAAAACTTACTAGCTGTGACAGGTTCCTTGGCTTCGGCGGGACGCTTGCCGCCACCATAGAGGAAGTTTCCATTTCCAGGTCACGAATGACTACTCCAATCTGAGCGTGACTATTGCCTACTTCGTTTTGAGATTATTTTCAAATCCAATACGTAAGAAAACACGCGAAGAAACGAGCCTTTCCACAAAAATTTTCCACTGTGTTTATAGAGACAATGCTCCAAGTCACCGGCAGCCATTAAAATATAAATTCCGCCCCCACAGTGGACTCCAAGTTCATTTAAACAACTTCTAATAAAGTTGCGGCCGCGTAGCGAGATCTTAAGGGCTCGAATGATTACCATCAAATGCCTAAACATTATGCTAAAGTTTTTTTCTTTTTCGAACTTCGGTTTCAGAGAAATTTCAGGTGTGCGTCTAGGACGCGGCGAACATCGCTTCTGTCACTCGAAAACTTCAAACCGCGCGCTTGTACCATGTTAAATAGTTGCCCTTTCCTTCCGAAATAACCGAAACAGCATTGCTAAAGCAACGGAAAGGTGAGGAATAAATTTGAGCTTGGAGACATCCTTCGAATAAAGTTATGGTTGTTGCTTAGTTTCAGAGTCGTGTTTTGAAGGGGTTTGAACTGACTTTTGTAATAAAGAGTACAACGATTGTGAACTTGTTGTATCTATAAAAGTATGGTGAATTATGCAAGTGTCACTGATAGCTGCGCATACCTGTAGTTCTGCTAGTCCTATTTGCCAATAAAAATGGGTTTAAATGGCGCTTCGTTAAAGTGCGTTTGTCTACCCCTGAACCAACACGCAGCCGGTAGCCCTCGCTCAATGGGATCCGTTGAGGAGAACATCTTCTCGCAGGTGCTGGAAATCATGAAGCCATTTGACCTCAGTGTTGAGGCATACGAAAAATTCTGTCATACAATGTACGAAACTATGAACAGTGGTCTTCGACGTTCAACACACCAAGAGAGTTCCATAAAGATGTACCCCACTTATGTGTCCAAAATTCCCAATGGGTCAGGTAAGTTCCTTTCATAATTCCAGATGCACTTTTTCAGAATCCGGATGTTATTTAGCGCTGGACTTGGGAGGTACGAATTATCGGGTTCTTCTTGTTCATCTTCCCGGGAAGAAGGCGCCGCCAAAAATCGAAGAAAGGACATATGCTATACCACATTCCAAGATGACAGGGTCCGGAGAGCAGGTAGGTACAAATGCGCAGTGGGTTGTTTTGTACCACAGGCTAGCTGTTTGACGTTGGTATCAATAGATATCCTTTTGTACAATTCAGTGGGCGCTGGTCAGTTATTTCCCATGCCATGTAGACGTCGAAGCCACCAGCTGGTGGACTCAGCTTTTGCTCATGTTTCATGTCGTATCCTTTCACGCCAGATCTTTATGAAAATAGGTACCCGTCGTAAAGTTATGTGAACATATAGTTCGACACTAATTTGGTTTTTAACCGGAGGTTCACCCAAATCCAATTTGAGTCTCTTGTTCATGAGTAGTCTCCTTCATGTAGTTCCGTTCCTAATCCAGTGCGTCCCTCCATAGTTTCTGATAGCTTGCATCTTTCTGGAGACCAGGGTAATTTCCAAACCACGTTGTTATCGGTGAATTAAGTTTTCGAGGGTCGTCGTCCGACCACTACGATCCGAGTTTTTTCAGTAGTCCGCATGTGGTTGATGTACCCCTGTGGTGCGTTTATTCTTCAGACCGTATGCGCGTAATGTTACAATGATTCAGGTTCTTCCTGTACCCTTGTATTAGTAAACAGCTTTGACCTAACGATTTGGCAAGACCTGTCGCTTGAAACATAATATAGTTCGAAATCACCCTTACTGGGTTGATGGCTGTGGTTGTGTTTTTCTGTTCTGCTGCTTACACCAGGCTCCTTTGCATTTCTGTGATCGATGAGAGCATGGGTCATGTTTCAGAGCCTGAAAACTATGGCTTTTCAGCATCAGGACACTTTAAATAGCTTGTTATTGTATCGATTACCCAGTAAAATAGGTTTCCTTGCCTGTTTAGAGGTGCCACAGGTCAATTTTTCGGAGAAAAGCAAACGAGCTATATGAATAAGTAGTTGCTGATGTCAAGAGGAGGAATGCAATTCCGGTCGAAATTTTCTACTTGTTAGTTCCGTTTAGTATTGGCAGTCCTAACTGACAGTCACCTTACGATGGTGTTAGGAACTAGTTGTTACATTTTATCCTTGAGAATCGGTGGCCTTATACTGATTTCTTCGCGGTAGCTACCGTTTTGACGTTTTCTGACCACATCAAGTGAATCAATTAATTTCTCTCATGTCTAGTCGTCTCTGGAGGATGGTCTGTGTATGCTAAGTATTCAAGAGTACTAGGTTCCACTAGGTCTACATGGTACATTTAACGTGGATCAGTTAATTCTCTGTGTGCATACTTCATTACGTTGATAGAAAACCGAACCACGCTATTCAGCTTCGATATCGTAAAGAGTGTCATATTGACCCTTTAGTTTGGGACCGTAACATGCGTGGTGGAGCCTTCCGACTTTTCCATATTGGCTAATTTTCCTCTATTTTTTCCTCTGTTGCTTTGCGAGCCCTCGTCCTAAGGTTCAGTGAACCTTGAATATGTATCTTATTGCCCCAAGAGCTACCGGCACCCCCATTCAACCATATTTTTATGAACGCTTCCGTCTTCTTTACAGCAAAGTACTATCTAAAAATGCCATGTAACGATCGATCGGAGCACTTAAGCAATGCTTTCATACCTTGATTTGGGTACTGTATTTTATTAGTTCACAGCATTTTAAACGCTGTTCTCGCACCAAATACTCCCAATATGGTCTAGCCCTACCCCCTCCGTGTACGTGGTATCATGCAGTACTGCTTTCCATACTGAACCACTTGAGCGGGCTCTGACCACGTGCTGGTCTTTGCAAAAAAGCGACATTCTTGTGCCCAAAATGCTGTCTACAGAGTTACAAATTCGTCAGAGCCCTTCTTTTCACATGTCAGAGCGGTCTTCATTTGGATTTCGGTCGTACGCCTAACGGCTCTAAAAACAACAATGGGTACATGGCGCCAGCTTAAGGAGTTGCAGTCTAACTCGGCAGAACCGTCGTCGCTGGATGTTTGCGTACTGCCTTTAACCCCTAGTCTTATTATATATGCCAAAAAAAAACAACTTTTTGAGGCGCGACATCGATATAGGTTTCCAAAGAAACCAAATATTTTTGACTGAAATGTGCATATTTACGGCACAACATGGCAGGTCACGCAGTTGCAAGCTAAAGTTGTACCTGATAGTGAGGCACCATGCATGTGAATCGAAGTGCGTAAAGCAGTGATACCGAACGCAGCAAACATTATATTTTCTCAGCCTTAGCACAGCTTTAGCATAGCTCTAACATGTAGAGATTCTTGCCGGCCGTACTGTTGAGCCGGATCAACGCATCCTGATCTCCGTAGCTTCGTATTCGTGAATGTTATCTTTTTGTAGTCTCCAACTGCCACTCTCTGTTTGGGGCCGTCTATCCTGACATTTTCAAACCCTTAGAAATTCCTCTTTCGTGCTATTAGGATGCCACATCACATTATCTTGCCGTTCTCAACATCGTTTGGTTAAGGACTGTCACTCTCTTGAACCAAATACTTCAACATTATGCAGGTGGAGGTGGTTGCATTGTTTGTTCGGGCATGATCTTATGCTTAACGAATCTATCTTAGAAATGGAGTTAGTCAGGGTTCAAAATGTTTTGGAAATGCTTAAAAATGTACTAAAGCCTGCGAATTAAGTCACCTGCCTGTCATGAAAAAAAAACTACGCTAGTTTTTCAGTCAAGTTTACATAAACTACGCTGCCAGGCATGCATTCAAATATTTGTACTTTCATGTGCATTTCCGTGTTTGACGAAATGAATCCATTCTCTTAAGGAATCTTTGGGAGGTGACCTGGCTTATACATGGCCAAACTTTTGGCATCCATGCCTATCAAATGCGCTCGATTGATGCTCCAACTCTATATTCATTGTATTTCATACCGGTACCAATCGTATTTCCTCTACTTCCAAACTGCCCAAAAATACCAGCATACATCGTGTATTTTGATATTGGTTTTGCAAGTTGGACTATTCATAGAACTAATTGCCCTCGAAAGTGCATACAGGTGCTTAAGTTGCCCAACCGGACAGGTCCCCCACTCCTTGACCTTGTTCAGTGCACGGCACCAAGCTTGCTTCATTTCGTCATTTTCCGTCGATTCCTTGATAGACTATATCCATCGCAGTCAGCATGAAAAAATTGGAACTTCATTCTGAAGGTGTTTTACTTACTGATGCTGTTACTACTGCTCTCACTAACAGTGAAGTGCGGGCTGTCGTATATCATCTGACAAGAGACGTACCCGGCCGGGCCGACTGAAGATGCCCGAAGTACTATTTGAAAGTGCTGTTTTTTGGCCGCTACTAACTTTAACTTTACAGGAGCAAATTTAACTTCGTTCTACTTCCCTAAACAGAGTTTCACAGCCAGTACTCGATGATCCTCTTTTGGGTTTAATTTCTTGACCTGATCCCAGAGGACGTGACCGTGTTACTATTGAAGGCCTTTATTTCGATTGTTTACCGCAAAATTTTCCTCGAAATTCCACTATGTCCTGTGTGTTTTACTTTCAGAATGTTGTTTGTTGTATTCCATTTAACTCTTAGGCTGTCCGCACGTAACACATTGACATATTTAACCAACTTGCTTTCTTACAGATCGAAGTCACTTTGTCGAGACAACTTAGCCCTGGTGCACTGGTTTTTTACAGGATTGCAGTCGAGTCCTCAATTTGTTGTCACTATCTGCGTAATTGATTTCATTTGCTCCTTTCAGCTCTTCGATTACATTGCCAACACCCTAGCGGATTTTGTTCGAGGCCACGACATGGGGGAGACGCCGTGTAACCTTGGATTTACATTCTCCTTCCCGTGCATTCAGAAAGGCCTCACGAATGCAACCCTAGTCAGGTGGACAAAGGGCTTTAAGGCGACTGACGTTGAAGGCGCAAATGTTGCCTTGATGTTGCAGAAGGCCATTGACAAGACAGTAAGTCCGCTTTTTTTGAAACTGTATCTAATCTGACAAAACAGCACATCTTGAGACCATTTCTGAAATAGTAAGCAGAGGACAGACTTCATTGTTGTGTAGAATTTCTGTACTTCTGCAAGCTGTCGACCCATGCCAAACCGGCTTAACATAGTGTCACCCGAAGAAACGCGTGCTAGAACCGGCAGCGGATAGGAACCCATGAGCAGTGCATGCTTGTCTTTGGATTTTGGAAGTGACAACGTATACATTGGCCTAATCCTTGAAAATTTTTCTGCCTGCGTAATATGCCGGCAGTTAGCTGCCACTTGAAAGCCATGCTTTAGTTGTATTGGCTTTTTGCAGGGCTGTCATCATCCTTCTAGCTTCTATCATCGTGTTAGTATCTGGCTGTTAATAACACGAATTGAATTCACTTCACGTCATCTCAATTCCTGCCCGTTGCCTGCGGTTTTCTTGAACAACACTCCTATTACTGCACTCCTCAAGTTCTTCATGCTCCTCCATACTCCGATCTACTGTCCCTGTTCAACCCATTGCTCCAAGCCTGGCTTTAGTAAAGCTAGGTAGCTTTATATCCCTTCCATTACTCTTAGCTATGATGTATGCGTTAACACCCTTGAATAGTTCTTCTAGCTCAGGCACACGGCTCATTTGGCCTCCCACTGTTCACGTTCTAGCCAGCTGAGTGCACTGTTTTTCCATGTATTGACATGTGCTGTCGAGCTTACCTATTGATCCAGGATGCAAGTACCCCATGCACGTTACTAAGTTCAGTGAGGCACGGAAATCGGTCCCTTTAGGGGGCATAGCTGCCATACGGCGGACGCAAACTCTACTCATATATGAACTCTGAGTGATCCTGTTATGCCACAGATACTAATGTATCCTTCAATATTGCATTGATACTGCCTGATTTCTATGACAGCCGTTTTCGTTGCATTAATTTGTGTGGATAGTACGAAGCAACAGCTCTTCTACCCTAACAACGGATGGATGTAACATTACGCTTTCTTAATTTGAGTTCAGCAGTCTCTTTTCACAACGATATTACCCAAGTTTCTTTCCGTTATGCTTCTCCATGAGTTATAGAGGCTGTTATCGGCGCATTAGATCACGAGAAAATACCATTGCTGTGTTAACCGTTTATGCGTAGACCTAAATGCCGAGTACTTCCGAAATTTACTTTGCAGGTGTTTGGTCACTTTGAAGCACCCACCGCTCACGGTGCGGTGATCTTTAGATAGTACGCGGTAAACAACTTCAATTTTCCGTTGTATTTTACATATGTCCCACGGGTTCGCATCGTCATGACTTGACGCAAAATGATGAAACTTCCATTCCCCCCTGTCAAAATCAGAATGGTTTTAGACTTAGTGAGCTTACTAAATCGGTCGTGATGCGTGCGTATTTATGGCAACGGGCCGTGACACTTCTGGACACCTATGGCGGACACCTACGAGTGAGACAAACTGCGGTAAAACGAGCTATGTACTTTGGGCCCCTTTAATCGAAATTTGTCACTCTACATTAGATAAACACCATTATGGGCAGTAGTGGGCGAGATGGCTCAAGTGTTTAGAGCGCGGATTTACTAACCGGAAGGTCCGTGGTTCGAACTCGACCTCTGCCACTCGACTTCCCCTGTCTAGGCTTGGGCAACCTGGCACTATCCCAGCTCTCGTGCTTCCTTCGTGTGGCATGGAAGCTAGGCACCGGATGGGTGTTACAGCTGAACGATTTTTTTATGAGCAATAGTACTGATTTCTAGGTTTAATATTAATTTTGACTTCTCATCGTTGATCTTTATACGTAACTCATCAACTCCTCCCGTGCATCAAGCCGTCCAGGTTCCGGTGTGTACACATCGGTTGCTCGGAACCTCTGAATTGCTCGATTACTTTTGTCTTATAATTCGCATCACTGATCGCTAAAATAAACGTAGTCCTTTCTGCATCCGTACAAGGTAGCTTCAACTTTTTGCGATGGGTACACAGTACTCCCTGATGTGAATACAACAACAGGCTTCAAATGCGCTTTTGCTCATGGTGAACCTTTTCGTTCACACCGCTCTTGTATGAGCTGTGAACGCAGCGGTCGCTGCTCACGATTTCCATCTGACTTATTTTCATCAAATTCGGAAAGGCGTGGAGTTTCACGGATTCTTGCTCAAATAATCCCACTATCCTTTCTTATTGTTTTTCCTTATATGCAGCTATTATGTTGAACGGTGTTCTGTTCGTCCTCCCTCTAGGGCATTAAGGTTAAGTGTGTCGCCGTGGTAAACGATACAGTCGGTACTCTGGCCTCGTGTGCTTTGGAGGACCCAAAGTGTGCCGTTGGTTTGATTGTAGGTAAGTGTTTAACTCGTTTCATCTTACTCTCCTCTGTCTTCGCAGCAGCTGATAACTGTCCACTTCACACATTTCATCGCGTTTTTGGGGCCTTCCATTGTTGAGAAACCCATGATAAACGGACCCGTCTGGTATTTTCTCATATAGAGACGTGGATTTGAGATTGATCTAATTTATGGACTTTGAGTCACGTGATCACCTTGGGAAAGACCGATTTGATTCGTTATCCCCTCACCGCCTATTCCCCTTCATTTGTCTGATGAAAGGACTTGCGATTTAGCATTCAAGTTTTGTCACATTGTGTTACGTGTCGTTCACTGTTTCACTGCACGCTGTTACATCGGTCCGCCCGCGTTTAGCAACAAAACGGACAATAAATGAAAATTCGTTATTTGTGATGGCCATGGAAGCAGGCTTGTCCCGGTTAGAAGCACGTCACATTACTACTTTGGGAGCAGACAGCTACTGGAATTGTTTCACAATATTTCAACAAGCTTGATGCTGAAAGTCGTAAACTTGACGTTTAATTACTAGAGCGGCCAGTGGCCAGGTGTCGTAGCCGAAGAACCCTTGGTCTATTTTTTTGTTCCGGTGAAATGTAACGAAAACATTCTTGACAGTCTATAACAAGGTGTGGTGCATTTTTAAACTGTCGATTCACGGTTGGTTTGTACGGTCGTTTGACCAGTTCATTGGGTACATTCCACCACTTGCATAAATAACTGAAAATCCGACCCTGGAATTTATAGTCGGCAGGTACAAGATGACTTAATCCATAAGGGCTAGCGTATACTACTTGCATACAACTCCGTAATTGTGAATTTTCTGGTTTTAAGATATAATCTTGGTTACGAAGTTTATCCCGATTCACCGATTCTCGCCATTCCGCCACCCTGATAGACATCACCAGCTTTCTGACAGTGTCAAAAATGGCCTTAAGCTTCGGTGTGCTTACCAGCTATGTGATCTTCAGACGTAATACACTATTCATAAGGTTTACGAAAACTCCTGGACACCCCACGGCCGGTCTAGGCCTTCTTAGGGCTCATCAGGTAGGTGGAGTCACCGAGTTTCCATCAACCTTATGTTCTACTTGAACCCGAATTGCACGAAATTGGCGAAGTACACTCATTTACATTCCAATTTGGTTTTGACAGGAGACTCAGTTGGAACCCAGTTGAACCTCTGGTTTATACTGTTTGAGCCCAAGAAGACTGAAACCGGTTATGAGCTATCGAAAAGTTTTCAGCAACTTTATGAGTAGTGTGTTACATTTATACAATGTATCACAATATGTCGAATATCTTACCAACTGAAATATGATGCGGCCTGGTGCAGTACATTCAGTTACTGGGTTCCCGTCAAAACCAAATTGGTTATGTGACCTATCTTAGCATCTGACTTAGAACGCCGAAATTGTCTTACCTCATCTGAACACACTGTGATCGTTTTAGGTACTGGTACGAATGCGGCCTATATTGAAAAGCGGGAACGCGTGGAGCTGATGGAGGGAGAAGGTGCACCATACGTTGTGATCAACACCGAATGGGGTGCTTTTGGTGAAAATGGGGAGTTCGATGATATCCGAACACAGTTTGACAAATCAGTCGATGCCGAAAGCTTGTACCCAGGGAAACAAGTGTAAGTTGTCATCATGTTGACATAATGTGATTAGATGTTAAGTGTAGAAACTCGAAAAGCTATAGCCTCTGATGTGCACAGTCCTCCCCGTCTTTCCTTGTTGTCCATACCATGTACATAAAAAAACATGCACCATAATGAAAAATAACCGTCGGCTCTAGCACTCTTTCGGTGCCTAGCTGCCGTGTCACCCGAAGAAAACACGAGAGCTGGGTTACTTCCAGGTTAACCAAGTCTAGACAGGGGAACTCGAGATGCAGAGGTCAAGTTCGAACCACGAACCTTCCGGTCAGTAAATTCTCTCACTAACCACTGAGCTTTATACACATCCAAGTACCCCTTTCTTTGTACTCTCAATAAATTGGACCCTAATGTTTTCAGTTAATCTGATACAGATGTCATGAGTTGCTCCTCTGAATGAAATGCATTGTCTTCCGATTGAATCATTCCTAATATCACAATCGACCCAGGACTGCAAGTTAGTTCATTAAAAAGTTCTAACTTTTGTAGCAATATCCGAAGTAGGCATTATATTGTTGAAATGCTGCTGGATGTGAAGAATGTAAACGATGTTGCTGAGTGTGGCAATACACAGCACCACTTTAGTCACTGGTTTTGCAAGGGTATTATGGAATCCAAGGGTACTGGAGTGGTTTTATTTGAGCTTCCCACAGTAAACATTAGTTGAGCAGTTTTTTGTTTCATCACCGCCGCTTGAATGTCGGCGAAGCATTGGTTTTCCGATACCTGCTATCGGGCCCTGTCACCTGAAGAGTTTCAATAGCAGATGGCTCAAACTCCGGCATAATCCGCTCTCATGCTGGTCGCTTTTTTGGCAGTCCTCCCTGGATCGCTGAGATATGAGTAACAAGGCAGAATTAGTACATTTTTATAACATTGCCGCCAGTTAATCTGGTTGTTTCGGGCTCATTTCCCCTTAGCTTTGAAAAAATGGTCTCGGGCATGTACCTTGGTGAAATTGTCCGACATGTATTGGTTCATCTCGTTCGCGAGGGATTACTTTTCCGCGGTGAATTGCCCGAGAAGCTCCAAATCAAAGATGCGGTGCATACCAAATATCTTACAGAAGCCGAACGGTAGGTGTCAGACTTTACTACTTTTTATTGACAGCAGCGCTAACCTCTGGTATTTTCAACGAACAGACTAGATGCAAAATATCCTGTGTAGTTACGGTGCATTATTTTTCTCTTCTCACCTCCGATAGAGAGTTCGTTGTTTTGAAAATATCTTTTCAACACTCAGACTTTCTAGTGAACTCCTGTTTCTGTTCCAGTGACCCTCCACACCTGTTCTACAGCACCCACTACATGTTAACTGAGGACCTAGCTGTACCTATTGTAGAGCCGTTGGATGACAAAATTGTTCGATATGTGTGTGAAATGGTTTCCAAGCGTGCAGCGTACCTCGCCGGTGCCGGTAAGTTCACTCAAGTGAATATGTTTCTGTGCAACTTGAATCATCGACTACTTAGGGCGCTGTGTTTTCAGTGCATACACCGCATTTCCTTACCAGCAACACAGGTAATACTGTCACACTGTGGACTCACTTTTAGCAGCCAGACCTAAAACTCGGAATAATGGGTTTAGGGCAATATGCTGTGCCGACTCACATACACTCTACCCGTTCTCTGTGCACCGTTTTGGTCATTTCGAACTTTTTTCAGAGTAGATTTATCGGATGATGTTTGTGTACCAGGGATCCAACTGTATGCGTTGTCACGCAGTATTTCCAAAACTTCGCCTCACATGGACAAACAGTTGTGCATGGTTTCTCGATGGCTTTTTTTACTTTGGCTCTATCCGTTTTAGGCATCGCTTCTCTGTTACGACGTATGAAGCGTTCAGAAGTTACTGTCGGTATCGACGGGTCCCTGTACAAATTCCATCCGAAGTTCCGTGAACGAATGACCGACATCATTGACAAACTCAAGCCAAAGAACACCTATGTGAGTTGCACTGATCTGTTAATCTCCGGCTAATTTTTCTGAACTAATTAGCACTTTTAATGCGTGCAACATAATTTCCCTCCGTGTAATCTACTCAGTTTGATCCAATTTTTATCACTGGCTTTGCAGTGTTGCTTCAGTACAGTACAATTTTCAGAATGAAACGCTTATCGGAGAGAGTTCCGTTAGTATGCAATGTTTCCCATTATGATCTGTCTCGGAACCTCCTCGTCGTTCTCCAGAAGTGATTAGGGAGCAACCTTTGGTCCCTAAATAAGTTATTCACAGTGGAAGTGCTGTATGTCAGAGTTCTGGGTTTACTCATACCGATGCATTATCCAGCAATATCAATCGGCTTTTCTTCACTAAAGGTGCCTTAACTCGGCCAACGATTCATCCTTTGATTCGCGCGTAACACCAGTCGCTAAGGCTGTCACAGATTAGTCAAATAATAAATAATCGTTCAGCTGTAACACCTTTCGTTGCCTGGCTGTCATGCCATCCGAAGGGATCACAATGGCTGGGATACTGCCCAGTTGCTCAAACCTATACAGGGGAAGTCGAGAGGCACAGATCGGGTTCGAACCACGGACCTTCCGGTAAGTAAATCCGCTATCTGACCACTGAGTCATCTCACCCCCAGATTGGAAGCAGTGGATTTGGAAAAAAGAATGACACTCCTACGACATCCTCACTTTTTTAGTAATGATTGTTTCCTATCAGAACAGATCTTTGTACTTTGGGTTTATCTAAATGACCTAGTTGGCAGCGCCGACGATTATTACGCAGGCTCACTGCGTCTCATCAGCATATGCCAAAGACGGCGTTGCACAGTTAATGAATTTCTAAAGCTGTCGCTCTGGACGAAGCGAAAAAGTCTACCAATTAGAAGCGGGTTTTTCTAACACCTGGACGTAACTAGGATGTCATTGTCGCATCAGTGTCTCGTCAGTCCCACAGAAAAGGGTCCCCGAGAGGTACAAGTGTGTCCGTGAACGTGTTCTGATGGGCGGAATCCTTTAACATTAAGAACTGGTAGCTCATTACTGTCCTAGTGAACCTTTCGATAATCATCTAAAACGGTCAATTTTACTGAGCTGAACTTTCGAACAATTCATTGAACGTCAAACAGCTTACCATGGGCATTTTTACTACTTTTCAGTTCCGTTTGCGGTTGTCCGAGGACGGAAGTGGCAAAGGAGCTGCGGCCATTGCCGCTGCATCTTGTCGTTGATGTGGAGCGGTTCGCCTCATGACACCCACCTGCCTCGTTCACTCAAAAGACGGTGTATCCCGTTGCTGCAATTCTGCTAACGTTTTGGATTACTGCTTAGTTGTACTTTGTTTTATTAACTTATTTTGTGAGCCAATCGATTCCTTCGTAGATGGCTTGATATACTTCGATGCCTTCCTTTAGATTATGAGACTACTAGATCCCGATGGATGTATATTTTTCAAATCCTTTCGGTCCTTTCTCCCTTCCATTCGGTTCAACTACTTATTTGAAGTGTAATACAGAAGATGCTTCAGCCGCTTATCCTAGTCAATCCCATTCGGTGATATACCCACATTTTCTCCTATTCTGTTGAAAAACTCTGGTTATCTTCTTAGTTTCCACCGTCGTCTCTACATTATTCGTTCTTCCTATCAATTTCCCCTCTCCTTCGTGTAAGATGCAATCAAGCCAGTTACTCGGGATTCATTGTTGCTCTTTCCATGTGTTTCTAGATGCCCCGCCGTTAACCAAAGTTGTGTCATTGTCTTACTTCCCCCTATTGCGGTCAGTTATTTCACAACTTTAATCTCCGTATCGGTTGTTTATTTTTTGTCACTCTTTTAGTTCAACTTACGTTGCACTCTTTTAGTTCAATACACTTACGTTGCGGTGCATTCTTCTGTTATGCATATAATGTCTATGCGGAGCAGAAACTGAATTCACTTGGAACTTAGGTTTGATGGCACCACAGAATGACAGCATCCAAACGTAGGTCCTCAAAGTCATCTGCTGCGGACGTTTCCCTTCTTATTCGACCAAAAGCCGTACTGATTATTATTCTGCGAAGCTAACGGAATTATTGTCATACTTCCTATAGCCAGAGAAGTCTCCGTATTACTGCTGTGAGAATCTAATGTACCCCACAACAACACACTCCAGGCAAAAGTGGGGTGCCATCAAGTACTTCGGACAGATCTGCCTGTGCAACATTTGTCCGATTTCAACACACTGATGTCAATAACAGCATTCTTCCTGTATATCTGCGATATGGTACGGACAAATATCCAGATTTTGTACCACGCAATAATCAGTCAATGATCCAGGCGGACACTTCTTGTGTATTTCCATCGGTATTTTTGTCGAATAGCCGTATTTTCGAAGTGTTACTCACTTTCAGCACCTAATATATTCATGGCGCGGTCAAAGTGCATACGGGAGTGTCTTCACCGTTATCCTGCAGGTATCGTGCCAAAACGTCTGGCCACGCTAATGGAGCAGAACAAAAATATGAAAAACTCACCTGAAGGCTGTCTTGATTACCTGGACCATGTGGAAGGCAATCCTCCCTTAAACCGACAAGCTCACCTTGAAAGCAGGATGGACATTTCAAATTAATAAGATTCCAGTATATGAAGTTATTCTCGGGACGGTCGTTGCGTGAATAAATACAATAGGTTCAATGCTCTTCAGTCTCCAGGAATGATGTACACTGGAGGACCTTGGTAAACAAAACGAAATTCTGCCCTGTAGCTGGAGCCAACCTGTGCCGAAAACCCGAGAGGCATCATACAGTTTGTGCGTCCTTATTGGGAATCATCAGCAGTGCATAACTGACGAGGAAGTCCCGAACCCACGACCTCTAGGCTAATAATTTGGACTCAACCGTCCAACCACGAGCAGCTGACCAGCCAGTCAACACGTGATGCGGATTGAAGGGTGGATAGCAGTAGATCCTAAGTGTTCAAACTGCCAACCGAGAGGTCGCGAGTTCGAGATTCTCTGGAGTTTCCTGAAATGCGCACCGTTGATGATTCCTAGCAGGGATGAAACAATTGCACAGTGCCTGTCGTTTTTTAGCACAGGTTGGCTTCACTTTCAGAATGACATCTCCACTAAAATCCCCGGAATCTCACAACCAGCAAACGATAAGCATGTTTTCCAATTGAAGACGTTGTAAAAGACGAACATTAATTTGGTCAACTTTTTGTAAACTAATCAGATGAAATATCTCGGAAGACAGGTGAACATCTGTTCACAGCTACTCGCAATAGGATGTTGGTTTAGGCCGCCTAAATCTTTTGAGAGGCATTTTTGTAGATTGTTGGAATATCGATCATTGAGTGAAATACACCGAGGTGTAGCTTTCTGGAAGCCGCATCGATCAAACTCTCACAAAACATTTATGTTCTTCCACTGTCAAATCAATCCGGCTTTATGGATCCACGTTCGTTTACTCTAACATAAAAAAGCATTGAATTATCTAGCTTCAACAAAAGCAATTATTCTTAATGGCCTTACCGCATCATTTCGGCAGTTGCGCGATTCATACTCTCTGATATCTGTCATATCCTTGTTACTTCAGATAATTAAATGAAAGTGCCTCTTATTCTCCGGAAGGGACTACCATTGGACACTGTCATAGGTGACTACAGATGTTTTTCAACAGTGCGTGTCCCATAGATATAAATGTAGAAGGGATAATTCCCCAAGGGATGTCACTCTTGATGGGCCTCTAGAGAGGAGTACAAACTGAATATATGGGCGCCCCTCTGGGGATTTTGTGCGAGAGGGTCGGTCGGAAGTTTCGTGATCTGCGAGTAAGTCCTAGAAACATTCGCAATTCGAATATATTGAAATAATACTCTAAGTTACTTCATCAGTGGGTTGTGAATACCTAATGCGTATTATATTCAAGAAGTTCTTGTTAAGCGACTTCCAAAACGTTAAAACCGAAATAGCCGAAAACAGAGATGTGTCTTCAGATGCGTTATTACAGTGCCATAATAAATCTCTACAAGGTTATATATCTCTAACTGTGAGACGTCTCCATCAATGCGCCTGTATGTGTCTAACCCGCATCTAATATTTCAAATGTAAAACATGCCGTCGCGGAGTTGGGATAACACTGAAACTTCAAGGTCATATTTCACACAGATGGATAGCCATGCAAATCGACCTCTGAAGGAAGGCGGAACTACCTATCTCTAAAAAGACAACACTGCAATGCAAGGAGGGTAGGATGATTACTTACTCTCGGGTCTAACAAGACTTGGACTTTGTGGACAGAAGTAATTTCTAATACGACAGATAGCCTTGTGTGCCTCAAATACTGCTTCACATGGAACGACCACTCAGTGATACTCCGACGTATATGAAGCCTTCAAAGCCTGTTTGTTTAATGACGAAGCAAGCCTCAATAAACAAGAAAAACCGAACAATTAAGTCCTCTAGGGAACTCAAAAAGTCAAGTTAATTTACAACGATAGTTCGAACAAAGTTTGTCTGAAAGTGAATAGGGTGGATTTGATATGGCCACAAAATCATGACTGAAAACTCCGCTGATTGAAGTGCACTAGATAGCGACTGAAGGTTTCGCTCAAAGCTGTTGTGAGTTTTATGAAGCCACGTCATAGACGGTATAACAAGGTTAGTCCCGCCAAAGTGATAGGGTCATCGTCTAAGACCATCACATTTTTGGTCTTCCCAAATTAGATAGATTAAGTTGGTGAAATACAGGTTCCTTTCGCAGCACCGAATGCCTCCGAGACACCGTGTCCTGCTGCGTTTGGAAGTAAATGAATCAGTAAACGAACTTGACGCAGCTTGCCGCAAATCATGAAACAGTTCCTTGTCTTTGGTTATCTACTTTGTTATCCGTCCCCCATTTGCACGAGGAAACTTTGAACAGTTCTGACAGAGTTCCGTAGACTGACAGCTAATATGGTACATTTTTTGGAGCCTGGCCCCGTTGAGCAGACGTCAATGGTTTTCGTGGGGTGATACAAATATTCATGAGGGTCGTTTGAGGTGCTTCTATTCAGAACCTAATTCAGCGTCACCTCAGTAGCAGCTACTTCAACCTTAAAGTAGCATGCAGTGAAACATGCTGAATTTACTGGTTTACCCACTTTCAACCACATTAACTTTGTCCACAATAAGAGCCACTCATGTCAATATCGAGGAACAGTTGTTTGCAACCTTACACAGGCACTTGATAAGTGGGATGATATCTTCGAGAGCGCCTGCTCGTTTGGCTCTTTTAGGATGACTTTGACTCTAATTCCTGAAGTATTCCCAATCATTAACATGAGTGTTGACACTGATGATTCATTACCATGTAAGCAATGGTTTTTTTTAATTGTTATACCTAAATCCTTAAAGTTGCAAGAAGAAAAAGAGTGGGCGAGATCGGAAACCTGGTTTTAGCCTATCAAAACATTCTGAGGTGCCTCTAGTCGCTCAGTCACGCAATTTAGAAAGAAACTGACACATTTTGCAAGTGCTTGAACTTTGTATCAAACTTGTATCGAAGTAACAAGTATTCCTTCTTCGGCACCCCTTAGCCATGGTTGACCCCATCCAAGAGTTACACAGAATTCAAAGAGTAATCTAGCAAGACTAAATCTGCCCTATGACTCTGTGTTCTTGATCTGAATCAGTAGCCTCAAACTCGTTTTTTCACCTCAGTAGTGCTGACCCACGTGTCTAAGCCACATTCAATGTCACATTAATCAGATGGTTACAATCGTTTCAGATCTACACAGTGGTGTGTGATGAATGAATCCAATGACCATAATGTGTACACCCATAATTGGCACATATAGTTGAAGTTAAGGTTCGCGTTGATGGTCTTCTGTATTGAACAGCAAACGTGCGATACGCTGCATCTGGTAGTTCGTTATCCACATACCAAAAAGATGTGTCTAACGGTGAAAACAGTGGTCGAACTGTTGAGCTAAGTTAGTTAATGCACAGTACGCTTGTCCATTTTGATTGAAATCTCTCGCCGGATCATAATTTTAGTTAAGACAACAAAGCCGTTTCTCGAACAAGTCCATCCTCACCCACTTCGTTTTTAGCAGCTATGGCTTTGGTGGTGTTCACATAACTCGCTCACACTCACTCTTTGCCTGCTGACAGTGAAGGCAGCAAATTCCCAATCGTGATACGACACAAAAAAGTAATACCGTGGATCACCTTGTGACTTTCTACAAGACGCGTTGAGAGTTACATGCGAAGAATAATCCATCCTTGTCGAGAGTGAACATGTCTGCTGCAGCGGATGCGAATCAGATGGCTGGGAACTACGCAGATTCGTTGCAAAGGAGACCAGAACTGATCCCCTGTTACCGTTCACATTTTACAGCCGCGGTGGTTGATACGGGAACAGACTTCTTCAGGGGTTCTTTCAGACTTCCCAAACCGCTAATGTTCGACATTTTCCATGCTGACAGAAGCCAGAAATAAGTAGCTTGGTTGCGCACGTTCGGCATACTTAGACAAAACCTTAAAGCTCTAATGCAGCATCTGGCTCGCTGGTTCTACCTAGTGGGCATAGTTTTGCTGACTGTAGAATGCATCTGCTTCTTCCTGACACCCGACTGATTTGCCATGTTACTTGGTGATTACGTTGCTTAATTATCATCCTTTCTCCTCAAGTGACACTAGTATCTCCTGACATTTCATCATGGGGTGACTGTTTGGCAGCCTATAAGTGGTTCTTAGCTTATACTAAGAGCGAATGAGCTTTTCATATGACCTATTCACCCTTCCTACAGAAATGACCAACAAATGGCGCGATAACTTTAATTTGACATACCGTGACCACAGTGCGTTCACTTTCACTTGGTGACTATGCCACAATGAAGCATTATGCCGTTCTACCGGTAACATCAGCCGTTTATTCTTGAGAACAATACCATAGTGAACCAATCCAACTCCCAATGTGGAAGGTGATGTTTGAAATCATGTTTGGCTGACAGTTTTGAAGTAATGTTCGATACAAAATCCTAAGGATCTCCTTTTCCTGGCACGCTTTGCTTGCCAGTAACCAGCACTACTGCAGGGACCGTTATTCAAAATAGGAGAGAATCACTCCTCGCAAGTAGAATGTTTGGATGAAATGAATTTTGACCGCAGCCCGGCACAAGTTTCCTTCAGTCTGTGGTTCACCAGGTCGGTAGCTCCCATAGTTTGGTCAGCATTTTCATTTTATTGAATATAGCAAGCCGAATTTGACGGTCCCACCTACCTAATAGGTCTCTTGACAATTTAAAACCAATTGAGCTTGTGGTCAGCAGATTTCCTGTCATTTACCACTCTGTTAACAAGCTGTTCTCTCGGAGCTAACAGCAATTCCCCAAAAATCATTTCAAACCCAACCAGCCTCTGGAAATAGCTGGATCAAAGAACGTTGTGTAATTCCAAATCAGCTGTTTATTCTGCCTTAGTAGCCATATTACTCTCCACTGAACAACCATAAGTGTGAAAAACTCCTTGATTAACGCTTCGTAGAGTTCAAAACTCTTCACTCACCGCTCACTCTCTCTGTTTGTAGTAATCCACTATTAATCCATTAGTTTCCAAATTCGTTTTTAAGTGTTTTCATTGTAACCAACACTCGCCAGAAGCAATCTTTAGAAGGTCAGCTAGCTCCAGTTAGTTAATTCCAAGGGTTTGTTTTTCTGAACGACACAACATGCAGTGTGGGATTCATTATTTTTGGCTTGTCCCCGGCCGAGCTAGTGTATATTGCTGATCAGCCACTCGTAGCCTCGTCTCTGTTGTGGCACCCTTGTTCAGATAATGGAACGAAACACGATAATATGAAAGTCTCGAGTTATTTATTGTCAGTCTGTATCACATCGGGTGGAGAGAAATTCATCAGGTATGATGAACCGTTAAGAAGAGCAGCGAGCTTTCAGAGGATTAGGTCTCGTAAGTAATTCAGTATGAAACGGCAACAGAATTACAACTTGGACGTGTAAAACAGAATCAGTTCGGTTACCTTTAGACTTTAAATTCTCGTGATCAGGATTACTGTGTAGTTCCTAGAGAATTTCGGTAACCCATAGACCGGTTAGTGCAGCTACACCCCATCCCAACGGTTCTTAAACACCTCAAACAGGTCGGACGTATCTTAGATTTCGTAGTTGTCGGGGCAACGCCCAGCTCTGTTGCACTGCTTGTTTCCGCTTCAGTTACTTCGCTGTTTGAGAAGTTCAGCACACATCCTTTGGGCAGAGTAAAATTGTTTCGCTGACACCAGTGGGTGTGTTATTGACCACTGACATTCCAAGGACGAGAAAAACAAAAAGCAGCTGACAAGAGGTGTGGAATACGATATTGAGTGCAACCTAAAAGTTGTATGTTCAGATAAACCACCACGCATTTGCACACTGGTGAAATAATTAGGTCATGGTGGTTACGTTTGGACGAGGTGCAACTTGTCACATGCTATCACACCCACCTTAATCTGTATATACTTGTGTCCGTTCCGAGAAGTTTTCAAATCTTCAAAGCACGCTTCCATTTGACCCTTTGCGTGTGAACAACAACGTGGCATTACCATGGTCTGGAACTTTCAACGTTCAATCTGCATCAAATACACAAAACTTAATTCACCACTTGGACCAAGGAATGCCATGCAGCTTGAGAAAATCTAATCCAATCCACTCCCAGTTTTCGCGCTGTAGGGACTTAGTTGCTTACTTACTGGCTTATTTCCTTACTTACTTCCTTACTTAGTTAACTCATTGCGGCCAACTTCGTTGGAAGAGCGAACAAGCCACCAGGTTGAGTTCGGGTAAGCAGACTGGTTCCCATCTGTTAGTTAGAGAATGCCAAAATGAAGTCTTGCATCCATTTGTAAATGAACTTTGTGTAAACGAGAGATCCAACTGATGATCGACCGAATCTCCCGCTCATAATAATCTGTAACCGAATGTGCTGCATAAACGTGGCCTCCATTGTGTGTCCGTACAATCGACAATCCAATATGTCGAGCCCCGAGAATGGTGGATTAGGTGGTGGTGTCGAGAGGTCCGAATTGAAAGTTGAGGAAAACCTCACATCAACAGAAAGCATTATGGTAGAATTCTAGCGTCGCTAAATGACAAAGTGTATCATGCTTAGGTTTCTACTGTAACAACAGTGGTGTGTAGTCGTAAAACAGAAACAGAGCAGTATGTAATTCCCAGATGAATAAATTTAGGATGTTATTTTAGAAGGCATGTATTCCCCAAGTAGTGGCTTAAAACGTGACTCTTTCTAAGCGCAAGTGAGCGCGCAGCTAGAAAATGCATGGCGGAGCAGTCTTTTTCAAAAATCGTTTTAAGGGGCCGCGTGCACTTCAAGTCTGCTATTGACTACTGAATACACAACAGCTGTGCGTATTCGATGAGGAACATCGTTCCTTAGCAGTCGTTTCAAGAAGATTAGGTTTGCATTTGCAGTTAATGATCGCAGAAAGGTGGAATTGGATGAGTGACGATATTTAAAACCTGTGTACAGCAATCCGACATCTGTATACCGACCGGCTGCATAATGGGAATGCAAATGCGTGTGCATCTTCTAGGCGCATTGATAGTCGGAGTGTCGATTATTCTGCACGGTGTGAGCTTCATGTTACTGTGTAAATGTATTTCGTTCCGGCGGGCAAGTTGTACTGTCGCATGAGCCAACAGCTCTGTTCTCCAGACCGCGTGATAAGTAGGCTGTCTTTGGGTCAAACATGACTCAGATTTTCTGATGTAAAAACACCAAGGTACCGACAAACCCGGATAATATTTGCCATCAGCATGTGTAAAGGACAATGAAGGAGGAACTGCTAATCTTAGTGATCGGATATGTTCGACTGTACGGCATATGAGAGTTTACCTACATTGGAACTCTGATGTACCATGAAGTTCATGTTCAGCGTTTCATGCAAGTTAACATTCACTTCATCATCAAAAACTCAGTCAAACCAAATGAAGAAAAATGATTAGGCAAACGACGAATAATAGCAAACCGCGGGAAAATTCGCCCACTAAGTGAAGCAGTTTGATGAGATTCTTCAAAAACTATAACTTTAAGGCCCTAGGTCTGGTGACCAATTTGAATGACATTGCAAAAAAGGATAATGTGAAACGCAAAGTATCTCACCCAGATTCCATACGTTTGTAATAAAACCAGAGAGCCCCTAGGAGGCACGTCTTCGATCAGGTGCAGTGAGGGTACATACTGAGAATTATCAGACGTCAAGTGCAACAACTGTGAAGTTTTGTGAATAAGGGAAGTCAAGGAACTGAAAGAGGCCCTGAATGTCGGGGAACCTCGAAAATTTATCTCACCTGATGTGGGCACTGATCCCCTGGAACAGCCTGGGAGAAAAACCATCAAGGGTCAGAATGGAGCGACCATCTTGAGTCAACGAGCATGCTTCGACTGGGGAGCCAAATAGTCCTAAAAATCTTGTAGCCACCTGCGGCCAGTCATCTGGGGCTTATGGTTGAAGTAGTACCCTAGACAGTAAAACTGGAACCAGCTAGGGCCCCGGAGTGCATATGTCCTGTCCTACCAAGAGGTACCGAGTTCCTGATCCGGATGACCTACCACTGGCATTACTCAGAGATGGCAATGAAATCCCCAGTCAGCGCTTCTCTGGTTTGGGAAAATGAGACACCCAGAAAACCGGGCGAAATTGATGATAGTGCCTATTTTCAAAAGTGGGGCTTGTGATGAGTATGGTAGTCACAAGGGCATTAGCTTGAACCTCGCAGCAACGATATTCTTGACGTCACTTGTGCTTCGTTGCCCCATGGTGGCTCGTGAAACACTGACTCGGGAGGAGCAAGCGGGACTGCTTTGACCAGATCAATGCCGCACGTATAGATAATCCACCATTTTAGTAGTTCCGGATTCCCAGAACACATATGACCCACTTGACTGATCTGTTCTCCCTAATACCCTTGATTGATAAGGAATGCTCCAGAAGCTCATATATATATATATATATATATAGCAATTTCCTTTTAT
>NW_008751692.1:61435-104482 GCF_000715545.1 Opisthorchis viverrini | reverse complement strand
ATGGTGGCTCGTGAAACACTGACTCGGGAGGAGCAAGCGGGACTGCTTTGACCAGATCAATGCCGCACGTATAGATAATCCACCATTTTAGTAGTTCCGGATTCCCAGAACACATATGACCCACTTGACTGATCTGTTCTCCCTAATACCCTTGATTGATAAGGAATGCTCCAGAAGCTCATACATATATATATATATATATATATAGCAATTTTATTCTTTTCTTAAACCTTCAGGCATGTGAGAATACACGCGGTACTCCCCAAAAGCTTCCGCACATGGGCTGTCTCTATTCCTGTGTCGTGATCGACTTTAAACCTTCAGGCATGTGAGAATACACGCGGTACTCCCCAAAAGCTTCCGCACATGGGCTGTCTCTATTCCTGTGTGATTTCGTGATCGACGAGATAAGAGGACGAACCCTACAGGAACTCCAGAATACTTGCGTTCAAATAAATGCTTATGGGGAACCTGTCGATCCGATATGTGCGGACGGCATCAATTTCTTTTTTGAAAAAGAGAATTCACAATTGTTTCCAGGATTAATTAACCATTCATCATGTTCTTTGGCATACATCTGGAAATACAGTCACTGAACACGCCACTTACAAGCCAGGGAGAGGTACTCGAGGTTTTGGAGCGTTTTGGTCGTTTTTGAAGTTACATTAGTTCCGACTGTGATGTGCCAGATGAGGTCAATTCACGATTATGCAAGCAGGCTTTGCAAGCAGCGTTTGCTAATTCGAGACAACTACGGCGTCAAAATGGTATATCCTTGAATCTCAAGAGAAGTGTGTATAGGGCCACCCTGCGGGCTGTTTTGTTATACAAATGTGAGACTTGGTCTCTGCAAGCGTCGGAACTGAGATGTTTTCAGTTCTTCGACAACCATTCTCTCAATCCCTCGACTAGTGTAGGGTGGAACAGGCGAATCAAGAACGGGGCTATTAGAAAGCGAGCTTTTAGTGTGCAACCGGAACTTGCATCAAAGAATGTGTGCAGCACCAGAAACTGCTTCGATTAGGCTATATATTGCACATGCCGACCCCTCGCTTGCCGAAGAAATTACTTTTTTTCCGTGCCCAATTCAAAGTGGTAAAAGCAGAGGAGTATTCGACGTTTGACCTGGTATGGAGGCATGAAAGAGATTACAAAAAATGTGGCTGCTGTATACTTTTGCATCCCACTGAAGGAAATCGTCGGAATCCATATTGATTGATTGATTTACATGTTCCCAATTTTTCTTTTTTCCACACCTATTTTATACCTATGTATTTTGAGACTTGGTATTTCATTTTAGCTTGTAACCAGTGATCTGAGTTCTCTACATTGGAGGATTGTCGCCAAAATGGATATATGGCAGGTAGAAAGGAGCCGCCACTTTTTATTTGTCCCAGAAACAGGAAATATGATCCACAATGAAATAGAATGCCATTTGTCCTTAATAGCAGACCAGCGTGTTTGTTTGGAATGTGAGTCGCTTGCACCAAGTTCGACATTTCAGTCAGCAGTCGTTGTTAGTGTTTCTTTGGTCCATCAATGCAAACAGCTGGGTTGGACAATAGTGAGGACAAGGAAATACAATTAAAGTACATCCCAATTAGCCTGTCTCATGCTTCAGTCTTGTTTTAACCCCTGTTTTGGTGGCATCCACAAGATTTGTTTTGGTGTATTCCTATAATACGATGTTTTGTCGTTTCGCGCCCAATAGTTGTCCAGCACTACCTAAAAAGCCACCTTGGAGAGAGTGGCTACAGCAGAAATCTGGGAGAAGGCAGAATGGTTGAAAGTCGGTTCTTTAGTTTGGTTAACTCCATTTATATTATAGGTTGAACCTGCCTATGTCGTAAAGTTCTGCCGCAGCCATCGCCTTACAACAAATTTTGGCTAACTTTGTCGAGTTCTCGTTTTCAACTAGTATGCAGATGTGTTAGTAGTTGCACTAGTTGTTTCTTGTTCTACGCTATTTCCTACTCAAGTTAAAAGGTGAATGCTGAGTTATAGCACCTTCCACAGCGTTGATCTTGCTGATGTAATCAATTTCAGTTGGTTCTGTCAACGTTCATCACCGGGAGCTTGTGATGTACATTGCACCAAAGAGAACTCTTGCGATCGTTATAAGCAAGCTGAAAAGTACGATTATTTCACTGGATTTTGTAGAAATATAAGAACTTCCCGGAGGTGAGACACTAAAGTTCACTTTCCAGGTAACATATCAGTTTCAGCAAAGTGGAATATAATAGTGGAGATTTCATCCTGTAAGTGGGGTCAGTTTATGTTGAGAACCTGAGAAGTATTTTATGGTTGGTTCATCCTTATTGGGAATCATCAGCAGTGCATTACTCGCAAAACTGCAGCGTGTTTCCAACCCGAGACCTTTGGGTGACTAGCCTGAGCATTTAACCTTTCGGCCACGGGACGCTGGACAGTAGTATAATTGGATCGCAGTTAGAAAGGATATAGCGTCACTCAGTCGTTAATCGAAACTCATGGTCACACGTGTTGAGTGGATCCTCGAGGGTCAAAAGGAGGAGAGCCATAAAGTCTCTTTGACTGCTTAGTAAAGCCACACAAAATTTCAGTTAAACCGGGTTACCAGCGGTGATCCATAGTTGGATCACTTGGGAATTAGGTTAGATGCTTACCTCCGGGAGGAAGGGGGCAGAAAGCAGATATGACAAGACGGATAGGTGGAAGTGCGGTTGAGAAGCATCGAATAGAATGGACCTGTCCGCCAACGCCGACAGCACGTAATAAGAAATCATGTTTTTCTGGATTCTTAAAGTTCGAAAAAATGTTTACGGCTGGTAGGTTTGGAATGCAAAGAATTACGTAAGAATGTATTAAACATAGACAATCACTTCAGACAAACTAGTGTCATGGGCACGTTGTTGTTATTTTGAATTTGTTGAGCGCGCGTCGCTGGTTGAAGCCACGTGTTCTCACTGTTTATTAGTTGCAAACCTACATAACAGAGGTATTTGGAACACGTGTCCGATTGAGGAACATTTCACCATTTTGCAAAGTTTAAAGTGTTTTTAATGATTTCCGCATTACCTACGAGCCAGGATGTCACTAGCCTGTCTAACTTCCGAACAGAGAAACATTTAGCATTAACACGTGCAAAATCCGGATTTGCATTCTATTCTACTTGCCAAACAAAAAACAAATTCAATCGTAGATCAACAACCGTGAAATGCGTCCATTTGTTCTTTAGACCTTCACGGATTGACCCCGTGCCTTGAGGTCCTCTGAATAGTTTTCCACTAGCCGCGTGCAGATAAACGTGTCCCGCTTCGGTGTATCAGATAGACATAGCCTCAGGAATACGAACTGCTTGCCTGTTAAAGTTGTCCTGCCAACCAGTATGTTCACTAACATTCACGCTGACTAGTAAGTCTGCCGTCCACCTTTAGAATCATGCATTAGAATGCGTCACTGTCTGCACCCTACCGCACGATCCCTTCGAATCCCTGTCGGTGTTTGTCAATACAATGACCGGTCGGCAAGTCCGTGCACAGAGAAGTTGTGTCTCACCGTAATTTTAGTCCCATCAATAGGAACTCAGACACACTTTAGGACATAAGAAGTCAAAATACTGCAATTTTTCCGTCTCAAAGAAAACTCCGTGGGACAGACCTCAAACATACAAATGTGCGATCATCTTTCCGGGAAGATTGTTGCATTCTTTCGTTTGTCCTGCGATGAAATTCAAATGAATTTTCGAAACCCTATTATTTGACAACGAAGCAACAGTAGTTCTTCGGACCCGTTCGCGGCGTTTTTCAGGTGGTGTACTTTTGTTATATCTCTAGAATCCCACTGAATCACCAGGCACAGTGCACACGCCACCTTCAAAGCAGTGTACTGAAGTTTCCAGTTTGTGTTCACATGGATATCTTCGCAAGTTCATGTTTAGGCTCCAGTGGCAAGTCGAATGCGAAGAACCCGGGAAGCATACCAGGGCTCCCGGTATAATGCTCATAAACCACATACATACGCGCTACTGATGTTTAGAGGAGGAAGGAGGACTCAATCATATCAAACAGAAAGTTCGTCTATGAGTTTAGTTACACCTTCTAAACTGTATAGCGTTGCCAGCGAGTTCTTGTGTAGTAATTCCAATTCCTGAAAAATCTTCCAAGGAGAATCGATGGTGAACACCAGTAAACACAGTAAAGCGCTTCCTTCAATTTAGAAAACCCTGCTATTTCCCATACACGCTAATGTGCACACCCATTTGATTTTATCGGGAGACCAAACTGAATCCAGATGAATCACTCGTTTATACCGATCTTCTTCAACTGAATGTGCTACACAAGGCCGTCGCATGTTTCAGTGACCCTACGAGTTGTGTGTTACTTCTGGATAATGCTCGCAAGTAGCTCGAATGTCGTACCAACTCAAACAGCCTAAAACTAGAAATGATATGCGCAGCTGAAAATTGGGAGGTTTTTCTACCGAACTGCACTTCCAACTACTAGCATTTCCGCTACACGATTTTAGTATGTGGTAAAAGCGTTTTCTTCCCGTAAGGACTACGCTATCATATATGACCACGTGACCGAATTGATTTGATCCAGTCACCGTCATCTTACTTAATTTTGTATCGAAAAACTAACTGCAGACCGCTGAATAAACGATACATTGATCGAGACATTTTTCTCCCGGAACACCCGTTTACTCTTGTAAAAACCAGGATTAATCTCCTGACGTTATGGCTTTCTATGTGTATTGGGCGTTCCAGATTTTGCTTCGTCGCACTGCCACGTACACATGCAATCGCCGTTGACAGGTAACGGAGGGAAATTTTTTGGCATACGCTAGCCGATTATTACCAGCTGGTAGGCCCCACATGGCGCATGCTAACATGTACTATTCCAAACCACATATGTTTGTGTTATAAGTAAAAAAGGATCAGATAGTAAGCCTTCATTAAAGGACATCATGTGTATGGAATGTTCCTTAGACGAAACGATGTCCGTAATGGGTTGCTTCAAGCTCTGAAGGGCATTACGGGAAATGCCACCACACCGTAAGATTACCATTTGGTACTCGTGAAAGGCAGACTATCGCTAGAACCCAAACTGTCAGTTGGATAACCTTCATTGGAAAAATGAACTCTGAAAAACCCAAATCTCAGTGACCACCAGTGGCTGTATTGTCCGGCTACTGGGTTAGAGATCTGAATCCTCAGGCGCTTAAGAGGGCCTTGCGACTGTTGCTGTCAGGATGGGAATTGTGAATAGTTCAGCTCGCCGCTCCATGGCCGAATATGCACCGTCGATAGACTCAACTAGATAGTGTTCCATCGTTCACCTATTCGCTGATTACATGTAGGTGGAACTCTAGAAAAAAAACCATAATCTTTGTGGTAATAGTTAGCACCGTTCCTCACTAAATATGATTGACAGTCGCGTTTTCCGAGCAACACACAATGTTGAGCAGCATGAGCTTAAAGAAACGAACTCACAAGCTACCTGAATAAAAAAACTATCATTGTACTATAGTGCACCTTGAATTATGTCAAATCTTAGTGTGTGCGCAATGACGTATATTCCCCCAGGTTGTTTTGTCGGTGCTGGCGAAACCTAATTCGTTTCCTGAATTTCGTTTCTGTTTTTGTGCTTATCACATGCATTACATGGGCGGTGATTCAATGGGTCAAGCGACCTTCACCTGGGAGGTGAAGGCCAAGGTGGATGCTGTTTCAAAAAAGACTGTGAACATATTGAAGGGATTGGTGACCGCTTTTTGAAAAGAATAGGTAAAGTGGATAACAAATTTGTGACAGAATACCTCACAGACAGTTGTTCTACACAACCAACGCGTCACTGTTGTAGATAGTAAGAGTAATCCAAAATCATTAGCCGCATAGTTGGCCGAAGAGAGAAAAATGCAGCTTCTGGGAACTCCTACAAAAACATAGGCTATAGCTGTTACCCAAAACTGAGCTTATTTTCAATTTGATGCGTCGCTAGTAAAAATCGATTGAAAGTGTCACCATGGCAATTAAACTATATCCCGTCCTAGCTGACATATTCGTGGGGTGCAATGAAGTGTGAGTGTGAGATCCCACTGGATGGGTGAAATTCTACAAGAATATGTAGGTGATAGCTTTATTGGTCTCAGAATTGGTGCAAAAACCGTGCATTCTTCTAGGACAACGAACATCTGCCGCTCAATTATCAAGTTGAAAGCCGAGCACGAAGCGACTGATGCCGTCTTCTTTCTTGACATCCAAATGACCCACCGAGATTATGGGACTTTTCGCAGGTCGGTTTACCGAAAACGCAGCTGAAACGGTCAATGCCTGTCTCCAGTTTCGTGGAGAAGCGCCATAAGAAGGGCTTAGTTGGACATTCATACAATATAGCAATAAAAATTTGCACAGGAGTTATCACTGACGCTGAAATTGAAACCTGGTGGGGATATTATACTCCAATGGACACCTACCAGAAAGTGCAACGAAACTCTCCTGGTTTCGTTTCAGCTTAATTCGGTGCTACTATATCCACTCCAGAGAGCATAGATTTTTTAAAGCTGTAAATCAGAGGAAACAATAGTAAGATCACGTAACAGTGTTTAATCCCAGAAAAGCGGAAAGCATTCCACTTTGGAGGAAGCAGTGGAGGAATAGGCCAGACTCATCACGCCTAAACGGATATTCACATCTGAAGGCAAGTGCACGGTGATACCTGCTTCAGTGATGGCCGGTCAGTTACGTGTAATATATCGCTGTATCGACCCGATAGGTATATCGAGTACGTAAGTTGCGTGCGTGAGATTATTTTGGGGCCATTTCAGGATTCCGTGTAGACCGATATGATATAATATAAATTCTTTCTTCGCTAGTTTCCCATGCGGTCCTGGTCTCCCACGAATCCTGTTGACCGTGCCTTGTGATTCACCAGATGAGCTGTCCATGTTTACCATAATGACGAAATTGTAGTTTTCGCCAACTCTACTACAGTCGGGTTAGCATTAATGGTATTGATTGTGCAACTGGTATTCGAAAATATTGTCAAGTAAGCCTTCATTGTCGCATTAGATATTGCGCGCCAATGGGATACTCCACCAGATGAACGCAACGTAACAGGTCAGATACTTGACTAAATTTCCCGACATGATTGCCGTTCCTTCAAAGAATTCGCGTCAAAATTGTGGAACATCCAGCGAGAAACAAGTTCGTCGAGATAGTCTGTCGGCGTCTAAGTGGGAACGGAATTCTGGAGAAGCATTTCTCAATTTGTCAGTTACAAATTCATGGTGTACACCTGTGTGCACACATGATCGCACCGGAACGCCATCACACGTTGTCGTCAGTTTGTGGACTATTTTTCGTAGATTGATCCAATACACCTCTATACGCTTACCCAGATTGCGATTGTCGGTTGTACACGCGTGTGGTTTACGGGGACGGTCGTTTTGTTATACGCAGTTCCTCCATTGATCCCCCGCATGACCCACGCCAGTCAGAATAGCAAGTGCGTGCAAGTGACACCGTCGATTGGATGAAAAGCAGGAAAAATTTATTACTGGTTCTCCAGCTGCTTGAAGTCAACCATAGAAACCCATGAATTCGCCCTGGAAAACTAAAGAATCGACCTGATGATATGCATGTCCTGCAGGACAAGATACGCCACTCGGACAATCCTGTCCGTATCCGATTTGGATTGATGGCTGTATCTGCTTATGATGAGACCAGATTGAATGTTTTCCCGTTTAACTATGTGCATCTGTGCAGTGTGTTTGAGAAGTGTGGTAACCTACCTAGGCAGATTCAGAATACCCGTGTAATGCCTGCGGCAATTACCTGTGATACTTGGTAGCCGCTTATTGCACTGGCGTTTTTCGCACTGTGTCAGTGAGTCACAGAACTGCTGTTCGTTAGTGTGTGAATGGTCCGTGACTTGACTATACCATCACACTTGAGGCATTTCGAGCGCATGAGACCATACGCCCGAGCGCTCTGCAACTATGCAGGAAGTGTTGATTTATCTCACTGCGCGGATTCGTAACTAACTTTTGGCGATGGAAGTAAGCTGTTATTTGGGCATCCAATGAAATGTTTGTTTTCTTTGACGAGCGCTGGCCTACTGCCATGTCGCATTTGACGCTGGACATCAATATCAATCACCTCTTTCACTGGTTGACTCCAGTAGGCATTCGACCGCACGGAAAGGTCTTTCAGCATTAACTACTGGTGCTAAAAATGGGAGTCAGTCCAGACTGTTTCAAAAGGTAAGTCCACTGAACTGAATGTCGCTCGCGATCTATCGTCGGATATTTACAAAGTAACCGTCTGTATTCGTCCGATTTTGCTGGTTGCTACCGTTTCTTACTAGGTTTAGTCAGTCAGGTCTGCGTAAGTAATGTGTGAAGCTGTGTGCTATCAGCCAGCAGTTTTCCCCACTGCTTCAAATGTTCCAACTTCTCTATAAGGTGTTTACTAATCGCTTGGTAACCCTATTGTCTTCTTGACATGTTTGGACATTGATTGTCTAGTCCAACTATGAGTTCGCTGGCGTGCACGAGGGAGAACAAAGGGCCTAGTACTAAAACATGGTGGACACAACTAGTGACTGCTGTTTGACCGATAGACCTCTCCCCAGTGCTTTCAATCACCTTGAGCGGAGTGCTACTGAGGCTACCAAGCATGCATCAACCGCCTACGTAGATGGCTGTGACAATTTCAACATTCTAGCCCGAAAGGAGACAACCTGCATAAACCAATTTACGAAGCACGTGTACGCATATCTGACTATTTGGCATCGCTTCAGCGGAGTTTTATTCAGGGTACTTGGATGAACCCCATCGAGCCCCAACGAGTCAACCGGTTTCTCTTCAGTATAAGCTCAAGAACATCAACCGCAAAAAGTATGTTGGTCAGGGGTTTTTTCGTAATTCAACCTCCTCGAAGCTGAGGCAGAATACGAAACTTCATAGTGCATTTGGCAGACCTCGGCTACCACTAATTGTTGGTTCTCATGATTTGCATCTCGCTCAAGAAGTGGACCGTTGGCTTAAGCGGGTAGTTGATTTTCTGGCGACATTGCAACTGTCGGCGTATCACATTGTTTTTTTACCGTATAGCTGCTTGCGATTACCAAGAATAGAATAACTTCTCTGAAGTAACAACAGAGACCATCGCTGATCCGTCAGAGACGAAGGATGCACCGGGAGTCGCATTGTTATAAGCCAGATTTGGGGCGTTAACCGGTAAAACAAGACAAAAAATTTCGGTCTTGTAATTTGATCAGAGAAATCGACATGTTGGGAGGATGTGTTGCACTGCATCATGTAGTCGAGCAACTTACCGCCATCCACAGGTACCTCTCGTCCGACAAGAATCTTAAACAAGATTGTTCGAACAAAACAGAATTCCGTCCAAACAGAATCAATGGGCTCGATGTTTGTGACACAATGTTGATTCTTCCATTATTGGTAAGATTACTGCGGCCAAACACTCTCATACTATCTGACACCATTATTTGGGGCCAACATGGACTGCCGTATATGTTAAGTGTAACGATGGCAGACCGCTGAAAGACAAAATCTATACAATAATTGAGCTAGGAAATTAGCTTCTTATGTACTTGTTTCCCAAGTGCCATTCTCAAATGAATCACTGCTTCTTTGTTACGGGTGAGTCGTAAACAAACACTGAGTCCGGCCTCTTTTTCTGTATATCTCCACCACTGAGACTTCGGATGGCCCGAATGAGGTTACATTGCATCAGGTTCTGTTCACAACAGAATACCTGACGAGTTCTGCTGCCTAAAAACGAGTACACATTCTACTTTTAGTGTCCAGTGAATACACTATCGTTGTCGAGCCTTTAATTGTCGCCTGATATTGATCTATGTTTCTTCCTAATCTGTCGATGCAACGCTTATGCTCACCGATTCTGGTGTTTAGCTCCCTACCTACTTAACCCATGTAAACCCTTGTGTACTCGCCACCTTTTACTTGTATACGCAGTTCTTATTTTCATCAGCCGGAAGGCGATTCTTTGAATGTAGCAATACTGGGTGTAAAGTTTTCCCCTCTAGAGTGTTACCGCAATGCTAGTCCTATTCTACGCCCTTCTAAAGACTTCAGATGTCTGTTTTTTATGGGATAACTGCTATTTCGACGCACTCCTTGATAATCTCGCCGCTGGAACTACTACGCATCTTAATTGCCACTGAATTAAACCCAGTTGGTCCCCGCCGACTTGAAGTTACCCTTTTACTTGATTATGTAATGCTGTTTGGCCGAACTTTTCTGCGCACAATACCTTTACCGAACTAAAAATTGGTAAAACTATACGAGTATATGCTGTTTTTAGATGTGTTTATGGGTGGTTCGAGACTGCACCAGTGTCTACTGGTTTCTGGTAAACCGTAGTTTTTACTTCCCTAACACTATTTATCATACGGTGTTGTAAAAGCCCTACATTCGGGTCAAACCTCAGCTCCATAGTGACAAAACTAGCCAACATTATCGCGCCTGGTCACAGGGATGCATGACATCTAAATAACGCCAAAAACTTTCAATAGACACTCGAATTCGGTTCTGTTCCAAGTCTTTCATATATGTATCCAGGATCCATCGCCAGACCCTCTTATTGGGTGAACAAAGAACAAAATGACCGATTTTGAGGCATATTCGGATACCTTCGACTATCTCATCTACGGTGAGCTGCGTTGTTCTTGCAGCTTTGAATCTGCTAATAAGAGCCACCTTTCTATCTCTGTCTTGGGGGTATTCCCATGCACTGAGTTGATATCAGAACTAACGAGATCTTTTTTGTTTTGACGAAAACGGCCAATTTTTTAACAAAGGCATCCGAGTTTGGATGTGTGGACGGTTCACCGGTTAGTTGTTATGGGATACTCACCAGTAATCTGGTTAACTTATATTGTAGTGAGCCTACACCATCCTCTAAAGGTCTTAGGACAACGTCTACTTTGTGAATTTTATGTGGCTCGTAACGTCCTGGTTGAAGATAACCAATACCAACTGCCTCGTCCAAGGTAATTCACTGCCGATCGTACTTCAATCTCTCTTACCCATTACTAACGTATTCGCACTGCTGCTAAAGCCCATCGGCTAGGTGTTGGTTGGTCTTCTGAAGTTGGCTTTGCCTATTCATGACGACGGTTTCCTCACCCCTTGTGACTACGATACTATCCACACATTTAAGCTGCCTAAAGTTCCCTGGTAGCTGGGACTTCAGGCATGTGACCAACTGTACTCTTAACCTCTCCGAATCCATTGAAGCAACCACAGTTTCAACACTGGGAGTCATCTCTTTCACCGTGATAACTATACTACTTACTGCGAACCTCAACCCTCCTCAGCGAGAAGAGCTGTTCGTTACTTAAGGGTTGATCTGATAAATTAGTACGTCCTAATCTATACTACTTGCTTATCAGAACATTGAGTTGCGGAAAGCAATGTTCCGAACTTATGTAGTTGTCTTTCGCCGCACTGTTAAACTTGAGCCGAAATTACTCCTGTCGCTGAGTGTTAAGTAACCTGGGATCGGTAGGTTAGTGCGGACTGAATATCTTCGTTGAGACGACATAAGTGACGACGGATATCCGATAAACGCTGAGAAGTCAAGTCGGTTTGGAAAGAGAGATATTATTCGGTAGCTTGACCACCAGATGTGTTGGAATGGTGCTGTGCCTCATGCATATTATCTTGAATATGCAGTGGTCTCCCCAGCCTGTCTGTGTATACAAAATATTATATAGTGAGTGCATGAAGGTTTATGTAGGTCAAACAGCCAGGGAAGTGAACACCTGAATTGGTGAGCATAAGTGGTGCGTAAACAGATCAGAGAGGAGCGTAGATGAATACCAGGTGAGTGCACAAGCCGCGCATGAACTGGACTCTATACATAAGATAGACTTGGAAAATGTGTTAGTTTTGATAGAAGAATTAGGATTCACGCCGGAGTGAGGTGGTTGAACTCGCCAAACATCGCGATGTGAATGGAACACAGGGCGTAGAACTGGAAAGCGTATGGAAAGTGGTTTCCAATCAGCCGAGGTAACATCTGGTGTCATGTTGTTTTCAGTGAAATTCCCCGGGTCTACTCTACAGAACCCAAACAGGTAACTTCACTTAATTCCCCTAAACTCATTCCAGTTGTCCCAGCACCTCTAACACAGACAGATTAAAAAAATCCGTAAACGACGCCCCAGAGGAATATTCCGTTAAACTATCCCAGACTGGAAAAAGCCCCAGATTCTGGATTCAACTTGATGGTGATTACCCTAACCCATCTGCTATGTCAGTCAACAGCGCTAACCAAACCCTAACCCATCTGCTATGTCAGTCAACAACGCAAACAGTTGCTACTGATTGACATCTAGCAATGACTAGGTCGGTTAGTTGTAGTTCACTGTCTGTCTTGAAACTAGATCAGCTTGGTAACTTGGTCACGTGCCCACATGAGGCTTTGGAGTCAAAAGCTAAACGTTTCCCAAATATTGTTCACTGATCCCCCCCATAAACGGAGACTACTAAATTGGCTTCGGTAGTCGATCACTTATTTGAAATAATGTGCCCGGCGCTGGCATCGTACGTTGTCTTTTGCCTATTCAACACTTTCCTCAATCGATTTCTGATTACACACTCAGCAGTATAGATACAAACTACGTTCTGAAGGTTGGGTAGGCAAATTACCACAGATTTCCGCTGCCCTCCCATAATGTTCACGGAAATTAGAGCTAAACTATTTTGCGGAGCTTCCCATGGGTGTTGAGTAACCCTCACTCTGATTTTCTACGAACGCAGCTCAAAGTACTCACAGTAAGTGAACATGAATAAGACAACGGGAGCCTGGCGATATCACCTTCAGGTGCTATGCTACAGTATCCATGCACGAATGAACCAGCTTCGCGGAAAAGCAGTGCAAGCATATATCCCAGCGTGCTGCCACGCTAGTGGTTTACGAAAAATGCACCCTACCACAGACACTTTCGGTCGAATTCCAACGAACGTTTTAGCAGTTAGACGAAGAATGTAGCTAGTAAACCTAGACTGCATACGGAAGTTTCCTGTCTACTGGACCTCAGTGAGTCAGACTGCTGAAACCAGAAATATAATCAGACCGCAATTCCATCTTTATATAGCCTAGATCCACCGGAGTCACATCACGATGTCAAGTAGGTCTTGCTTGTCGAGCCGCTCCGCTGCTTTCTGACGCAATAGAGTGAGGAAATGTTTATTAGGTTTGCCAACAGAATATCGGCAAGTGACGGAAAGTTAGTGTGTTTCATTGGTTTTAGAGATCACTCTAACTCAGTCGCCTTGGCGAGTTTCGCACTAGACCGCGTTGAACGGTTGCATCGAGCTGTCCTGGAGCTATTTCTCACTACGATGTTGTCCTTCTCCACCTATTTTTACTAGATGAATTTTGGCTGTTCGAAACCTGTAGGAAGCATTCATTAGAGCAAGAAGAAAAACGCATCATGAAGAGATTAGGCATGGTGGGCCGGTTTGTGTGTGTGCATGGTCTACGGAACCAGTTTCGTCAATTAGCAACGTGAAACGTGCAATTAGAGATAAATTGCGTAGTGACACCAGTGAAGAAAACGCGCGATCACGTGACACTAGGGTTGAGTTGGGTCAGATCCTGTCGGCGGCCGCCGTACACACAACACTGACTGCTTTATCTTAAGCGATAGGACTTCACTGAATTGCAATAATCGGAGGTTTTGAATGTGCAGAAAGGTTCTGAATGACCGATCGGGGTCAACTAAGTGACCTAACGTCCAAATGAGCTTAGTAACTGATTACGACAGCTATCAACGTTTCGCTTACCACCCCAGTGTTGCATTTGCTTGAACACAGTTTGGAAGATTCTCGGTCACTCGCTGTGAAAACATTTATCCGTCCTATCGATGCGAAAATCATCGCAGATGCAGCGGAACTGAGTATTTAACACATCTGGCAATTGGCATTCACGTCTGCAATGTAGGCCTGTGTGTGGGGCATATGTGCCTCAGGAGAGCGGCAGAATAGTTGGAACCAGATACCAATTATCATAAAGGAAACTACTCACAAGGTTGCTGAAAACTCTTTGACAGCCCACGGCCAGCTTCGCCCTTCTTGGGGCTCATCAGGTCGGTGCGGTCTCCGGGTTTCCATCAACCCCATGTTCTACTTGAATCCAAATCGCACTGATTTCGAGAAACACACTCACTTGCAAATCAAATAAGATATAAACTTTTTTGCTAAAAGCACACACTACATTCCCCGGGCTAGTTTTTTGCGAAAATATTGATATCAGTTTATTTAACTACTAGCACTTTTGTCCGTAAAACCTCTTTAAAAAACGTTTTTGGGTGATAATGCCCGGTCGTACTAAGTTATCTAAATGAGTCCGAGGATTGCATTAGGGATGAAAGACTAAGGGAGAAAAGATATCCAGTGCTCCTACGAGAATCTCAACTTAGTTTGTTCTTTGTCCGAACGGGCTAGGAAGAACTGACGAAGGATGATATCCTAGGCGCCCAGTTGAGAGGTATTTAAGCAGTGTTTTGGCTTCAGAAGGTTTAGTCAAAAGCACGCTAAGGTGCCCCGTCTTCTGTACCTAAGAGTCAAGTACACACACAATGTTTAGCACCGCTCCGAAAGGACCGCTTCCGCAGAGCGGAAACCGAGCGGCATGACCTGTCGTATGTGTGGTAACTGTGTTAACTACACAATGTTGTCCTTTTAGACTAATCAATGTGTGGAAACTGATAGCTCATATTCGAATTTGAATGGTATGACTTTGTCTGGACCAGAGTAAGGGTTTCCAAAGGCTTCCGACTTTCAATAATCCTGCAAGTTAACTTGCAAACTATTTTAATCCTGATGAACAATAATTAGGAGTTCGAGGTGCTTGGCTGAGCTGGCACTTGTGGTAATATTTGTATTGACAGTTCATATTTTGGTTTGTGTTGCATCTCCAGAATTTGTGCGTGTGGACAACCAAGACAATAAAACCTACGCAGTTATGACCGACAAATGGTTAATGGGTTGCGAAGTATTAAGGTCGAGTTCTCGCTAATTAACTCGACCACAGTAGCGCCTGCGAATTTGAAAAAAACTTTTAGCCACTGTCTTCTTTAACTTTAGCCAAATGAACAGCTGTTGATGGCCACTTGAGGCTTTCATCGAAATCGCCAGAATGCCGCTTTTAGGGCTTCGGATTATCTGCACCGAAGCCTAGCACGGCTTCTGATCAAAATGCATCCATCATGTGATTTCCGGTCTTATTCGTGCTTCACACGGTTTGAAGATCTTTTCGCAGCTATCGCATGTTAGATCACGTATTGTTGGCTACTTAACCCATAGTCGTGTTTTGTACGATTCTATTTGAGATTACCGGTCGTGCAAGAATTAGGAATATGAATGAAATTGTTCATATGATCCGCACACACCTATTAGACTCAAGCTTTGCTTTGAACCTAGCGCCTTAGTAACACGTTCTATTTTTCGCAGTATTATCAAAGAGGCTGAAGCATCACCGTATATGACATAGTCCGTACAAGAGAAGTACTTTTAAGCTCTTCTTGTCAAGTTGTCACACATTTTGGCGCATTATTAAAGTTGTCCATTCACAGAGATATGCATCCACTGAGCAGCACGCTTGAGTGGTGCAGTTGAGCAAAGATTTGTACAGGTCATTTGTTCAATGATACACCTCCAGCCCGACTAATTCCTAATACAGAAAGAATAACGGGTAATGTCATTCTTTTAATAAAACGCTTATGTACGCAGAAAACCCCATTCCTGCAGGAAGTACTCCACTTAGCCGGGGAGAGTATATTATTAAAAGTGTGTTTGCCTCAATTCCACATGGACTATCCAGAACCGCTCTTGTTTGTGGCCCAACCACATGGTGATTATGTGCTTAGCTACATTTTATCATATGAGCTGATGAAATGCAGTAAACTTCAGTTTATTCCATTAAAACGGGGGCGTTATAAGCAGAACATGAAACCCTTTGTGGCGCCCCAAAGTGTATCGAGAAACTGATGTACCCTACACGGCTTTCCTTGTCGGATAAGCAAAAACAGAGGCTTAACTATTTTTCTCGTGGCCAGAATACCTTGAAATTTAGAACCAGGCGCATTCTTTTGATATTTTATGGCACGCCCATACTTGGTGATTTTGAACAAGGTTTGCGGTACCACAAGCAAAGCGAAGTGTTGCACATATCGCTGACTTATCCACTGAAATTGTCGTTACAGCAGTGCACACAATGTATCCTTATTTCACACACAGATCGTGTGCTGCTCAGATCCGGAGTTGTGAACACCAGGTGAACTTCGGAACAAAAGAAAAAATGTGATGTTGTCCCGCTGCTAACAATCTATAGGAACAATTTGAAAAATTGAACAAGATTTTATGCCGACAGCCTGTGATAATCGAATATCTTAAATCATGAAATTTGAAAGACAGAACACTAGAATTTCGAAGTGTTCCTGTGGACACTCAATAGCCTTCTTGCAGTTGAGATAATTGTTTCCTGGTTATTTTTAACTATTCACATCTTACTTAGCCTTAAAAATGAGCTCTAATCTGAAAGTGTTTTCAAAATGGCAAGGAGTTTTCTGTCTCTGTTTCTCGGAAAGATACGACTGCCGCAGGTACATCAGCCATGCGTTATGTTACCCATTCATTTTATAAATTTCATGGGGTAAGACGAAGTACCATGGCAGAATAGGTTGGATCCAGCTGCGATATGCATCCAAACTTTCAAATCAAGATTTACGCGCATAATGAAAAGCCTGCCTCGGATACAGACATACACAGCTGGTGAAATCCATTCGGCGAGCAAAGATATATGTTAAAAGGCTGAGAAGCACTTCGTCGCTGTTTCGTCCTTATTGGGGCTCATTAGCTGTGCGCATTTCACGAAACTAATGGGAGTCTTAAACCAAATAACTCAGCGCTGGTGATCCGAACGCCGCTCTGCTGGACCAGCATTGTGATTAACTCGAACTTACGATAACAACAACCGTTTATCACGCTTTCCCTAGACGTCTGCGATTTGACGCTACAAACCCAAAGTGTATAAACAATTGGAATTTTTGATCTTCCCTATCCCTGGCAGTATTGGTTGTACGTGATGTTTACTACTCTGGCACCTTTAAAGGGATCTGAAGAACTTTGTTCGCTATAGCTGTTTCACTGGTAATGATCTGTCAAAAAATGTGCAGGTGTGAATGCTTACTAGCAGCCGTGAAATACACTTATTTGTAAACTGATTTGGTTTTCAAAGGGAGGCTCACTTACGTTCCTCCTTGGTATCTCGTTTATGATATCCTTTAAGGAAACTTGGAGCGTATGACCCATTGGTGAGTCGTCAGCTATCAAAAACGTATAAGTAGTGTTCGGTCAATCTGCTGTCCTGTTTCTTCTTAATATCACGATATTAGTGAATGTGGGTTTTTTTCAATTTTGTAATCACGGCAAGATCTTTTCGATCACATTTGACTTAGGTATGCAGTGCAGTCTTTTAAGGTGACCAAGTCGCACGGAATATTACGTTCATCTTCATCCACAATTTGGCACTTCCAAAAGCTAACGAAGAATACGGAGATAATTACTTGAAAATTTATCACCAAAGTCGGACATCAGCTGTAAGCAATCCTAGCAGGTTTAAATGTGAACAGTAACAGATGGGTTATTCATCGTTTTAATCACATCATAAGTAGTGCCGCCGAGCGCTGACATGCGAATCGAGTAAATGTTTGCAGGCTTACGCATGAAAGATGGTTGACCCAGTCTGGCAATGGCAAAGGTTCGGCGCACAGACACAGAGGTCGGTGCAAACTACCACACACCCACACTAACACACACCACAAAAGAAAATTTGAGATCAGAGTTCCAGCGTCTGCCTCGAGAGTAGTCGAAAGAAGTTCATAAGGGTCACTCTGTCTCAGACAAGTTTTGCACGTTTTTGTGCACAGTTGGCTCAGTTAGAGAGGAGGAGGAGGACGAAGATACGCTCCTTCGATTCACATACCGGGAACTGGTTGGTGAAGTATCCAGCGAAAGTAGTTCTATTGTTAACCTGGACCATATGAACCTTACACGCAACGCTGATGAAAATTCTTCCAGCACAACATAGAGTTGGATAAGTTGACATGCATCGCGAAAAAGAAAGATGCAATGGAGAAAATTCGTCGAAGTACATGATTACCTGTTCTTCAAGTGACTGCCTGTTCTCTCCTACTCCATGAATTAGTCAGAGGTAATACTGTGTTCATTCATGTGTTTATCTGGTAGAAAGATAGCTTGTTGTTTGGCAGACCCATACTTCAGAAGAAATTGTTGAATCCCCGCTTGTGTGCTACCACGGGGAATCGTTATCATATACATTACAGCTAAATGGACACTTGCAAATAAAATGGCGAACAGGGTAGACCGTCACATAGTACAATAGCTATGAAGTAGAAATGATAAATGAGGGGATCCGGAGAATTACGGAAGTTTCTTTTTCGATGCGCAGCCAATGATGAGATCACAAAATCGACGTAAACTGTAAGCAGTCAGTTTTGCTACTTTTGCTCAAAGCCATTTGCTAATGCAAAGCACATACTACTGTATTCTGGATGAGTTTGTTGGTAGTGAATAGGGCAACTTGACAAGCATATATAAGTATACTGGCGTATAATACCCACCAAATGCGTACCAAATAGTTAGTATCCATATGTTATTTTGCTTACAGGACAATAACAGCATAGTCCTCAAGAGTTCTTGTTTTCTTAACAAAGAATAGAGCACTTTAATGAGTGACCACCACTCTGAACAGTAATCTTCGTTCATATGTAAAACACTTTCTGCGCCCAACTGTCATGCCACCCGAAGGAAGCATGAGGGATGGGATACTGCCAGGCTGCCCAAGCCTAGACGGGGAAGGTCGAGAGGAAGAGGTCGTGTTTGAACCATGGACCTTCCTGCCAGTAAATTCGCGCTCCAACCAACTGAATCATCACGCCCCACTGAGCCATCTTGCATCCTATTCACAGAGACACACGGATTGATACAAAAAAATCATAGGTAGATGTCATGCGTGGCTATACTAGGCCAGTAGTTATCATCAGAAAGGATGAAAGTAGGCAACGCATTCGTTGAGGACTCCTTTGAGGTAACTTCCAAATGGATCAGTAGTTGTTTCTGTTGACTGGCTATAGTGAGATAATAATGAGCTCAATGAATAAACCAGAGATCGTTGCTGCTAAGCAGCACACACAAAATGGCACACTGCTCGTTTGAAGTGAGAAAGAATGCTGATAAAATTCAAAAACTTTGAACTTAGACGGTGAAAAACTAGAGTCGGGCTGTCTAGAAATTCGGATTACTTACTTCACGGTAACTGTATGGCTGCCCCAAATACGTACGTGAAGGTTTCAAACTACCGCAAACGTGATTAACGTTATAAAACACAAATTACAAGCTGTAAATTAGGTTTATATTTTCTTACAGCTTGGGGGTATGCATCTAGAAAAATCCCCACGCTAAACGCTGTTCATCTGTTCCAAAAGCCCGTACCGGTTTGTTAGGCCCAAATAAGTTATCATTGGTGCTCACTTCTATTCCCAGGAACAGTTCACGAAAATATGGTAATCCCTTTGTCCTTGTTAGAAAGATTTCATTTGAAGGTGATCAGAATAATGAGCCACCACTGAAGGACTTTGATTTTGTGAATCATTTCCATTGAAAATGAGCGATGGTGTGTCGATTTACTGTTCTTGACAGTTTTTCGGTGATAAAAACATGTGGGGTACACGAACCATGTTAATGTCTCGTGCTAAGTAGGTGTGAGCTAATGTTTGGCCTTAGTATACTCATTGTACACCAGTACATGGGTAAAACACCGTCGGTCCGGCTAAACATATCCAACTTTTGCGTACATTCTCATCTACTGATAGCGACCAAGTAGTCCAAAAATGTGCGCGTAATAAACACATCATGCGAGCGCTCTTGATCTCGGACTGTGGTTAGGGTATTCCTGGAGCTAAGTTTCTGAAGTCTTGTGAAACTGGTAAAAAGAATCATCCCCTAACGCATTTAGGAGGATCGTGGAATGGTTGTAGCACAGTTTGGTGTGATTCAGTCTCATAAGAATAGGAGACATATCTATCGTTTGTTGTGTTTTGAACGACTGGATTAGTCAAGACAAGATGGGTACTTATTCATCCTCATCGGTAGCATAACATCAGGTTACAACACTGATGCTTCGCTGCTGTAGACATTTTTCCTATGTGTGCAATTCATGGTTGTATGTGGGCTAGAATGCTGCAAGGTCGCGCACACCTAAGCAGGAGGACGACTAAGATCCTCGACCTCAAAAACCTGACCGCAAGGCAGCATACTTGGCGGGGAATGCAAGTGCGTTTCCATTTTTACAAAAAGGGCTCATCACACGTATTTCAACCTCGAAACCTGGAGGGCCAGAACACTTTTTCGTATGACCTCCAACGATTGGCCAACCTGGTACGACTCTGCGATTGTCACACAGACGGCCTCCCGACAGCTCAGTGGGTCGCAGAGGCACACAAACCGTTACACCATGGTAAAGCCCAAGCTCTTCGTGACGATCTTCAGGAAGGTGAAAAGGAAGGGAAGCATGGCGTAGTTTTATCAAGTCTATACAATAGAATACCAGTGACGGTATAAAAAAGCGATTTCGAATGGATTTGAAGTCATCATAATTTCCAGGATATCCTCTAGCTGAAACTGTTGAGTAGGCCGAACCGTCAGATTCCCATTGCAGAAAAGTTGTGGTGCTCCGGCAATTATACTGTTATCAGTTACAAAGAGGTAGCTGATTTACTGGCACAGAAATCGCACACACACTTAAAAACTAGGCTCAGCTGTGGTCAGAATGGTGTCGAAAAATCGACTATGAGAACTGCGAACAAAATCATGGTCTTGGTGTGAGTGCCTTCTATCGAGTTGACAAGGGTGAGAAACTACGTACAAGCTATCAAGCCAGAGGAGAAAATCCGTTCAATTATAAACCTCTGCTACAGATCGAAAAGTTACTTTTACAGAAGGGGATAAAAACAATCTTTTGATTCATTTCTGCACAACGTTTTGCTTTTATCACAGAAGCACCATTAGGCCAAGTGGCTAAGTTACAAGGTTTGTCCAGTTCCAAGGCGGACGAAGAGTGAAACAAATACTCTTTTCAACTTCAGATAACACTAACCCCCCGTTTCCAGCATCATTTCACTCCCGACGATCCCAAAGTATTTGCCTGGCTTGTGTGATAGCAGTGAGCTTTCGTGAACTTAGACCGCGGTCGTATTCCCAGCTTTCCAACTACCATATCAAATAATTATACTCGATTATCAGTGCAGTTTGATTGTCTGCGGTGTACTTCTTGGTCATAGTTTGTCGTTTGTAGAACATACACGAATCTGATGACTAGGCTTAACATTTAACTGGGGAAACTTCAGGAACAAGCCATGCTGATCACCGTTCCGAAGTTTCGGGATTTCCCTCATTCACGACTGTCTCAGTAATCTCATACAGCTTGCAGTTGACAATAGGCCATTCTAGGCTCCGAAGGACCGTACCTATAGTGATAGCCATCTCAAGTAATCCTGCGTCGTCCTTTTATTTCTAACCTTCCTACACCAAATTTCGGCTAATGCGAATATACGCCACCGGGCTCTGGCTTTCTCAGGCCTCTCGCATCCTTACCTCGAGCTTTGTTAGGTCACCTGACTCCAGTGCTTTGCTACCCGGGCTGTTTGAGAAGGTCATCAAAGCACCCTTCTAGGCACAGTGGAATAGTGAGAGATGTCCCAGCAAACATACTGGTCATGATGCACAAAGCCTCTCGTCATAAATTTCACTGTAGGATCTTCGTAGATAACTAACTGGCTGAACTTCCAACACTCGTCTGGATTTCAAAACCACATTTGATACCCTAGTATTTTTTCAAGAATGACGGGGGCGAGTATTGAGGTGATGTTTCTCATGATAAGTTCAAGAATACTGATCGAAGACTAGAGTCCTCTTTTTTGAGTTTGCCATTTAGCTTTGCAGTCTGACGTTACAAAAACATTTGTAGAAAACATCATAATCGAATTGTCCAAGGACCAGTTTGAATAGTAAGGTCAAGACTAATTTGGTAAAAAAAAAGTGGCATAAACATTTGACGCATTTTCTCACCGGCAATTTGTGAAGCAGAAAGCTGTAGTAGCCAAAACAATTGTTTTATTTTGTCTGTTCAAGCTGATCTACCCAAATAATGCATCATTGCATTGCTGTGTTGAAAGTAAAGTTCTGATCGCATTTTGCCTTGATGAAACCAGCTATAACCTGATACACTCCATTCCGATTGAGAGTAAGCTAATGATGCAGAAATCCCGTAACGGGATCATGTGCACAATGTAGCATATCCCTTTTTGGCCTGCGAGTAATAAATGTAACAGCTAAAATGGAAGAAAGAAAAAGAACAGTTGGCAAAGATGCTACGATTTTCTGGACAAAACTGAGCGATTTAAACTGAGTGCTTTTTTATCTCACTGTCTACTCAAGTCTGGTAAAGCTTTGTACACCCGAAGATGAATTTTCAATACAAATTCACCACGGAATCTTATGCAGAATAATTCTACACTTGGTGAAAATTGTCCTTAATCCAAAATCACTAAACGCTTTACAAAAAATGAGTGAGATGCAATGTTATTGCGCAAGAGAGTGAATGAGTTTGACTAGAAGTGGAAGCAAGTAAGGGATCACGGAATCACGGCAAGTGGACCTTCTGAGGACTAAAAGTTCCTACTTGCGGTAGGAACTGTTAGTATCAATCAGCAAGCCTGCTAAGTTGTTGCTCGCATCTGCAAGGTATAAAAATAAATTTGCACTTTGGGGCCTCTCAGATTTTTATGAAAAATTTCTTGGTAAAAATTGGAAGAAGACACGAAGGTTGTCCTGATTTATTGACATGGATTTCAAATTGATCAGATGGTAGTGTGTCCATAAGGATGTTTTTCTTTGGTAAGAAAATCGAAGAACTGTTCATCGCGCAGAAACCACTGATTTGAAATTCGGACCTTGCTGGCTTACTGTCGATTCCCTTTAAGTTTCCAGTCATTTTATTATTAGGTTTACCCGAACGTCTTTAAGGAAAATCGGAAGGCGAATATACGCTCATCTGCAAACCAATTTGGTTTTCGAGCGTTGGTAAGAAAATCGAAGAACTGTTCATCGCGCAGAAACCACTGATTTGAAATTCGGACCTTGCTGGCTTACTGTCGATTCCCTTTAAGTTTCCAGTCATTTTATTATTAGGTTTACCCGAACGTCTTTAAGGAAAATCGGAAGGCGAATATACGCTCATCTGCAAACCAATTTGGTTTTTCGAGAGACTCACCTGGAACCCAGCTGAATCTCTCGTTTGTGATGTTCTCAGGTAACTGAATGTGCTGCACCAGGCCGCCTTAAGTTTCAGTCGCTACGATATTCGAGATAACGCGATACATGTATATTTTTGTAATGTACCACTCATAAGGTTGGTCAACGGATTTTCAGCAACCTTATGAGTAGTACATTACAAAAAATCGGAAGGCCTTAGCATGAAAATTATGTGGAACATTAATATCTTATCGAATTGCAGCCTTCGGTCCACCGCTTTTTACATTCTTCACAGGATGCATAGATATGTTCACCCTTGATCGGTTCACCTTCTGGCTATAGGACATTTGGGGTTGGTCGATTTTGTCTGTTCAGCGTCGTCGGTCATTTTAAACTGCAGCAATCGCTGAAACCACGGAGATGTTTATACAGTAAGCCGAAATCTGGATATATATCATTCACTCCAGAAAGCTGAATCTTGATAATTATACAGCAGTGTCTTGTCCCATAATTGCATGCTCCTCGTTAAGATGACGGAGCTCCTTAGACGCCTTCAATGCATCCTCAGAACAGCATGAACAGAGCAGAAAACTAGGCAGTTTGACAGTAAATCACAATATTTCGATAGGTTACCATCACCAAACAGAGTAAAATCTAGGTTTCGGATGTCAGCTGGAGACAGTATAAATTATGGGAATTTACATTTCGCTTTCGAATAAAGCCTTTTCTGGTATGCCTTTTTAGTGTAACTCATGTAGAACTCTGAGCATGTAGTGGACAAACATCAACAAGGAGGTCTTGTATCAACAACAAGTATTCACAGAAGAAAATTTTCCACAGAAGAACAGTATTCATAAGAGACATCAGTAAACTTCCTTATGTATGTGGACACAAAGCGAGAGATACGCATATCTGTTATCGAAATAGACTGACAGCGGTCAAAATATTCTCATATTCTCTAAAATGAGGTAATTTGTATGCTAAGATCCATGTGTGAAGCTGGCCTTCTAATCTGCTCTCCAGCGAAGACCCACTCAGGTAGGTAGACTGTGTCCGGTCTTTTTAGAGGTTGAGTTTCGGTCAGCTTTCACTGGTGCAACTTCCTCAAAGAGGAGGTCTTTTGGTATGCAAACTTTCAACTAGGGCTCTTGACTAAGTGCCAACGAAACGTTCTTGTAAATTCATTAACAGAGTGGGTAATACAGGTCATCAATTGTAACAGTAGCTCTCGAATGTAGTGGCAAAATAAGGGGAAGAACGGATTTCTCTCACACTGTGTCGCCCAAACTGCCACTTACCATCCAGCAAGATGCTTTAGTCTTTTCCTTGTGTCATACTGCTTTGGCTTCAAAAGATTTTTAGTCAGACATAAGAATTTCATCTTGTTCGAACACTTTAGCTGGTTACAGCAAAACATCCCTCAGGTTTAGTGAAAATTCATGCTTACACGATACGGTGCTAAGCAAACTGGTTGGTCTATTCAAACAACATCTAGCGCAACAGCGAGTAACCGGTGATAGCCGGCACCTGCAGCTGAAAATCCAAAGTTCATGAACTGAAGGCCTACATATCGCCGAACATAGTTCACAAAGTTGGGAATATTTGACTTGCTCTGCTGACCTCATTGCCCCGGAAATGAAAACCCTGGTAACTCCATAGACAGATCTCACAAGCTGGAAGCTAAAAAGCTCATTTTGAGTGTGTACTTCTGAAATGTGGGGCAGCTGTTGAGGTTGTAGCGTTGGTAGGTTCACAATTCCCACTCTTGTTATAATCGCACCGTCCGAGTGTACGCTGATAACTAAACAAACCTAGACAGCAAACGCAAGGTCGCAAAATCTGGATTCATCATGAAGACAATCCCCATAAACAATCTGTCTATAACCACTGTGCGAGAAGTACGCGGTTCTTACAGCTGATATGAGATGGTGATCATCTGGATTCATCATGAAGACAATCCCCATAAACAATCTGTCTATAACCACTGTGCGAGAAGTACGCGGTTCTTACAGCTGATATGATGATGGTGATCCACACTGACCAATAAACAGGAACTTCGGGCCGATACTCAGCACCGATAAAGTCGGCTAGTCATAGGAAATACCTCGGAGTGGTTCCCTGACTGCCTTGCAATCCGATCAACCTGGCAACTTACTCACTTGACTTGACGAGAATTTTGTGTCGAAAGCGAAACCCTGCTCAGCAGTAAATCCACCGATTGCTTACTAAACCTCTTAAACGATACCACCGATTGTTTAGAATACCCGCACGCATGCATCCAGTAAGATTTCAGCGACCAAGTGAATATTGTCCATGGAATTCGATTGAAAACAAGCACCTCTACATAGTTTTCTGATTGAATATTACGAATTACTATTACTATTACTCACCATCGGTATGATGATGATACGATACTACAATCACTAAGAGGGTACACCATGAATTTTTTTCTCCCTTCACAGACATTCAGTTTGTTCCCATGGTTTCGTAGTATTTGACTGTCTGAAATTATTTCTAACTATTACAGGAAGGTGAACAAACCAAGATTAATAAATGCTTTATTGTGGATGGAGGTAGTCCGTGGGGCATGCAATTTATAATATCAGAACAGTTAGAAGAAGCACACGCCTATGTATTTTCCTTCTCCTCATGCAGATTAGATGTAGCCTTCTAGATTCTCCTTGTTTGCCTGAGGTGCTTCGGAGCTCGATAACAGCATGGGCTACACCATTGCGAAGAAAACAAATGCGATACTCCTTTTAATATATATTTTCCACCAGAAGCGCTTTGCTGACCTCTTCCTAGCAGGTACTAAACTGTTCTCCCATATATTCCCTCAATACAGGCTTAGCTCCATCAAAAGTCCTATTTTGCTTATCTCCATTTCTTTTTTCCCATGACCGTGGGTGAGATACCAACCGCTGCCGCCGAAATTGACCAAAAGCCTCAAGTGATACTCGGGAGGGAAAGTATCTGCTATTTTAGACCAGTAAAGTTCACCTTGCGTATTGAACTGAAATGCTTGTGAATTTTCAGTTCGCTTCGTTCTGTAGGTGAAGCCAACCTATGCTGAAAAGCTGGGAAGCACTGTACAGCTGTTTCATCCTTCCTCCTCACAATACCAACAATCTACAAGTAGCTCGGTGGAAGTGAGTGAAACTTCCACCTGAGAATTAGTCGTTGCTCGAGAAGCCAGTCAACACGTGTCATCGTGTGATGTGGCCGTCAAATGATGAAAGTGATGTCTGTTGAATTTTGGCATGTTTACCGGTCATTTTGTGGAAGCGCGCTGCAAGCAGGAGAGCGTATCACCTGAACATCAACACTGCTTTTATGAGAGACTTCACAATATATTATGGTTGACGGGAAATCCTCTCTCAATATGTTCAAAAGTTTGGTGGCTGTTTTCTGTGTCCACTCTAAGAGGGTTCACAGTATTTGGTAGACTTCGCAACTACAAAACTGTTTGGTTTATAACGAGCCATCTATGTTCTGCTGCCTAATTTTCAGGAAACCTCATGGGTTCGAGACGGCTGATATAGGGAAGCGAAAAGATACAGGTTACCTAAGGTCAACACCAGGGAACTAATTGTCTTCAGAGTTCCAGTGAAACATATTCACAGACTGGTTGCCTAGAATAAAAAATACACTGTTTGCAATGGAGAAAATCACAAATTCCTGAGTTTTCTTTCGGATGGCCCTGTTTTGCACTTCGCTGTCGCATAGTTTCAAAGACCGCCAAGTAATTGAAAACCACTGCATTTGGCGCTCGGGAACGTCATCTTACGACCGCGCTAAATTATTTGGCTCGTCCAGATTGGCTATGGATAAATTTAACTGGAAAAAAGTGATCCTGGCAAGCAGACACGTGACAGTGAGCCGAATTTCTGGCAGCATGATGGTTCACGGCGGATTTGGCCAGGAGGCACATTACATAATGTCTAATATTACTGTGTTCAAAAGACCAGTAACTTATCTCAACTGCTCAATGGAACCCTCTGTTATTCTAACAAGAGACATGAACTAACTAGAGGCCCCGCAGAGAGGAATCCAAGCTGGCCGCGGTGTTCATGAGTGCGGATAAATGCCGCTGTGTGATGTACCAATTGGCTAAGGCTGAACGAAAAACCCAATAACGCAGTAGACTCACGTGGAACGTTGAGTTCATGGAGATCAAAGAGTTTTTCTTCGTCCTTAGGACTAGCCTTCCATTTGACTATTCGATGAACCGACTTTGAGGTAGATTGAAGGACGTTTTTAGCATAACGATCGTGCATAAGGTGTGCCCGTGAAACACCTATCATAATGCGAGCGGCCTCAGTAGTATCTTTCATCAAATCCGGTTTTAGTCCCTGCGGGTGTAGTTAAAAAACAGGTGATGACGTTCATTCTGTGTTCATTCTGTGCAACCGATCCAACAGATCTAGCGAAAAGAATGATGGATTGCCGCTGAAATCTGGTTTAATTTGTGAGTCATAGCTAAGGCAATGCTCGATTCATAGCAATGCTGGTGGTGAACAAAGCGTCAAGCATGCTGTGAAGGTATCCAGTCTGATATTTGGATTTAAACAACAATTATCTGGCTCCGGAACATTCAAACCTAGTGTTATCAGCGGATGTCAGGGGCTGATGCCTACCTGTATCATATGTGGGAGATTGTAAGATTTCTTCATCCATTTCAGAGCCGAGGTGTAGTCGCCGACGGTATCATAGGCAGTTCCCAGCATCTGGCATGCCCGACCAAGCTCCAGCCACTGTCCATGCCGTTCACAGGACTGTGCGAACTTTTGTAAATACTGGATACTTTCTTCCATTTTGTTCATCCTGGAAAAAGGCAATAACGAGTGACTTGTTCTGGTCACGCGGCGTTGTTACGTATTTTTCGATTACTCCCAGAAGAGAAAGTAACATGGTACCGTTAGGAAAAACTTGTGTGAAGGAGAAACTTCTGTATTCATCGTGCTATAGTATGTTGTGGTTCAAGAAACATCGGATCAGCTCACATGACCAGCAGAAAACATTCGAGGTCCCTCTGTATATGGAATCACATATTTCGGATCCAGTTTGATGAAACTTGGGTGCGAGAAAATTTTATGAGCGCAAAGTGACAAACGAAAGTCATTTTGTCTAAGGGCGTTATCATTATCGTTAAAAGGCGCTTTAAAAAAGGCGTACCTGCTGTACAATGCTTACAGCTACCAAAGTTTCGTTCGACAATGATTTGGAGAGGTGGGGTAAGTGGCTGCGCATTAAAGGCGTGAGTTGATAAATTGGAACGCAAATGCAGCACTGTCAGTGGACTGTTAAGTGGGGGGGTTGGGAAGAGAGCCATGCATCAAGAACAATAGCTTGGATGGACCAGCGCGACTGAGCAATGTCTGACAATCGTTCTAACCAATGTAACCCGTCTCGAGGTCCCCATCCAAGGAGACCGCAATGACCAACACAGCTGAGTTTGCTGGTAGTGACTGCCATAGCTCCCGTGGCTCGTCGCCACCCTCTGCGTGGTTGTGCGAAAAGAAACTTTCGAGGAAGTCATTCGACAGGCATAAGCAGCACGTGGCCAAGTCAGTGCAACCTATGCAGTGTGATCAGTTAATCTATCTAGAGTGAGTTGTTTCTTCCGAAAACCACTCAACTTACTTCAGAATTGCTGATCCGGTGTTCCCACCAGACTAGGGCAATGCTACGAAGACATCAGTGATCAAACACGGAAAGTCTTGACGTTTCAGCGTGCAGTGGCCAGGTTTCTGATCCACACACGGCAGCATTGTAAACTCAACCCTTGACGGATAAGCTGACGTCACGCCTACTCCACAGGTGATGCAGGCCCACAAAAGCTGCTCTGACCTTCCTAATCCGGATGGAGATATCATTCTTCGCGAGACCACCGGAAATGACACATCTACCCAGGTAGAAAAACTTGTCTGCTAACTCAATCGGCCCATCCGGAAATATGAAGTTAGGGTTCGAGCCCACCTAGTTTTGCAGTGGTATTTTAAACTTCGCAGGTGTGAAGCGCGTGCCAAACCATGAGGCAGAATTAATCGGACTAGTTAATATTGTTTGCATCACCACGGGATCAGACCCAAGAAGACCTATGTCATCTGCGAACTCGATATCTGTGAGCGGACGTCCCGGGAGCCCTTCGATTCCACAGAAATTAGAGGCTTATAATGAGTCGTCCATGATGGTATCAATGACTAAGTTAGAGAGGAGAGTTGAAAGAAGACAGCCTGCCTGAAACCACTTGCTGTGGTTGAACTCAGGTGAGGGCTTCCCGTAGACTCATGTCCCCGGCAGTTGGCATACAGCACCTTAAGGAAGGTCAAGAATTTACGGGGGACACCTTTGCTTCAGACACTGCCATAACGCCTGACGGTCCACAGAGCCAAAGGCGGCTTTTAAGTTAAGGCATACAACCAGTGCCTGTTGCTAGAAGTAGTGTCGCTGTTCCATAATCTGTCGGAGGGTGAGGATTCGATTGATGCATCTTCTTACAGAACGGAACCCAGCTTGGTTTTCACAGATGTCTCTCCCTGTGTTTAGTCAACCTTCGAAAGATAGGACCAGAGAGCACCTTCGATACCACAATTACCAGGTTAGTGCCACGCCGGCTTTCACACAGTGTCCATGTATCATTTTTGAAGATAGGAATACCTGTCGACAGGCCTCATTCTACAGACATTTCCTCTTCATTCCATACTGCACTAAAAGTCTTTGTCACATGGGTCACCAGGAATTCTCGGCCTTCTTTGAAGAGAGTTGGATACAGACCATCCGGTCCTGGTGCCTTCTCAAGTTTTAATATGGATATTTCCCACTTTAATTCTTCCGACGCGCGACTAAGGTTTACATCCCACTCGACGGTATGCACTATCTCCACAGGCCGTGTTGCAAGAGACCGGCTGGACTGTTCTTCGAAGTGTTCGGATCATCTTTTCAGTCGACGTTTTTGCGATTAAAATATCAAGCCGCCTTTTTCACTTATCGCTTTGCTTAGTTCTGCTTTCTCAGAGCTAGTCAGTCGTATCACTTGATATGGTGCACGGCTGCTTCCGGTAGAAAAGCCTTCTCCATTTCCCACCAGAGCTTTCGGCCTTTCTTTAGGCTCTTCACCGTTTGACGTTTCAGAGATGTGCGTGTGCCATCATATTCGTTGTTTGCTGGTTCTAATTTCCTGGCATTAATCAGGACTATCGATCTCGATGATATCCAGAGGTCATTTGATTGTATCAAGGAAGTCATACGGACAGCAATGAATGCCATTAGCACGGCTCCTTTCACATTTCGCCCACGTGCTCACGATCGATACGGTATCGGTTTACTGTGAGGAGTTGCTGGACAAGCTCATCATCATCATCACCATCATCATCGTCACAGACAGCACGACATCAGAGTTCAACACTAATACTTTGCTGCCGTACAACCATGATGCATTTGAAACACTGATTGTGAAGAAAAGAATAAAGGTGAACAGGCAAGGGATTTAGTGCTGAGATCTATACTGTTGAGCTATGTTAGTTTTCGAAGATGGTGGATTGGCATCGTTCTTGCTAATTTACGTGGGCCTGAAGTAGAACGAACTGGCAGGTGTGCACGCACCATGGCGTGATCGGAATCAAGTCGTGTGCCCCCAGTAGGAACGGCGGTCTTGAATTGAAGCTCTCCAGCAGTGGCTGATGGCCACTTGATCCAACGGGTCCACGGTTGATTTGCAGTTGATGGCCATCAGGTTGGGCGATGTGAACGTTCATGTTGGAACTTCGCACTTGCAAGAAACAGTTAATGAATGGCACACAACTGGTCAAGTCGCTCTCCGTTTCCATGTGACGAGCATCGACTCCAAAATCAGTCTCCCAAAACGAGATTCCATTGCCCGCAAGAACCACAATGTCAATACTTCTTGCCTGACGATTGAGCCTGAATGCATCTCGATTAAAAGCATCCCTTTTACCTTCAGAACTGCAGTCCGTTTGAGCATAAGCGGACACTACAAACAGGTACCACTTTTTATATCCAGAAGCACCGAGCTTGATTTAGCTGGATAACCGGACGGCGTAAAAACGATTGTTCACTGGGATCCAATCCAGCCAAGTGCGTTCAGCTCTATGGCTGAGTGCAACCCCCATGCCATATATTGCACGAGTCATCACTTCTGGACCACGGATGCACTGAGGGAAAATGTGAAAATGTTGATTTCATCCTTGGCGTTCTAAGATGTATAACCACGCTCGGGTCTTGTGTGCGTGTTTTAGAGACAGCACACATCAATTTTAAGCGAATACAAGATTTCAGCGTGCATTGTCTGTTTGTCAACTTGACATAGAGTACGGGCTGTAAAAGTTCATATATAGAAAAGATTTCGTGGGTTTAGAAGGGTGTTATTTAGTTTATTGTTATTAGTTAGAGGTTCGAGTGAGGCCCATCGGTCGGATAACTGACAGCGAAATGACCCAGCAATGTTTGCCTGTCTGGTGGAAGGGGTTGGGGAGGGACTTGCGGTCAAGTGATATTTCCCGGTTGACCGGGCTGAGGAAGAAGGTGTGACTAAGATACCCCACCTTGAGCCTTTGACTCAAAAGTCCAACCCAAGAGACAGCGGAAGGATGTACGGTTGTGTTTAGAAACCGTGCCCCTAGGCTCTGACTCAAACAACTAATCCGCGAGGCAACATATGGTAGGGCTTTCTGTGGGAACCCTGCGCAGAGCCAATGACTCAATAGTCTGACTTGATTGGCTTCAGGTAGTTGGCTTACTCCAAGGACGCAGAGAGTAAGGCATCAGTTCCTCACTCCTGATGTGGTTGCGCGCAACAGGTGCTCTTGGGCAGCATCAGACTCTGATTTTTAAAGTATTTCGACGGTAGTGAATAATGCGCGAGCGGTCGCGGTTAACCGTTTGGTGATCGGAGTGCCCTGGTCGGAGTGATCAGGGCCGACCTTTTCCAACCCGTCCTTTTTCGGAGAAAGTCGATAATGTTGCCTCCGTGAATATGACGTGCCGGTCGCCTGGGCGCAACGCCTCGCTGCCTTCACGCTCCTATCTCAGAGGAAAGTGCGATTTTATCCCCGGACTGCTTCGTAGCATTATAACTCGTGGTACAGGGTCTCACTGCTCTTGGTCTGGCTACTCTCTTCTGGCTTCCCTGGCATGGTTGCACCTTGTAGAGTGACGTTCCAACCAGTGTGGCCCGCGGGATCACTGCATCACTCAAGCCCGATCACCACTTCAAGGTGGCAGCTTTAGGTCGGGCGGTCTAAAGGCAAGTTAAATCAATTGAGAGAAGCAGTCCTATCATCTACATTTATGACCATAAAGCTATCTTGGACATGATCAGTCGAAAGCCATCTAGTTGTCGTTAGCATCCTGTGAACATTTTCCATATTCTAGAAAAGAAATGGACAAAACGTCTCTGCCATTTTAAGTTTGGAAGTGTGGTATCCCTGAGTCATAAGAGAACAGCAGAATCGGTATAACAGCCTTCGTCTCAACGTGAGTCGCTTTTCATCGTTCGAGGGCGAGGGTGGAGACGCACATTAATGCTAGTTAATCCTAAGGTCCACTACCATTATACTATATATATATATATATATAATGTAATACGAGAACGTGGGTCCTGAATTACAGTCAGAATTCCACCTTCTATGGAGCCATTTCTGCGGAAGCTTAATAAAGTCAGATTTCCTTATTCAGGACCTCGAACTAAAGGTGACATCTTGAAGTGATGTTCAGGGGTCTGTGATACAATGACCTCGCGTGCTACGGGGGCTGGAACTCAGATTCTAAGGGTTCAACCATGCCAGAAAGGCCTAACTAAGGCTAGTAGCCCAACAAAGAGTAATGAATCACCGTACTGCGAGAAGTCGTGTAACCAAGGTGGTCTGGAGGAAAGTCTTATTGTCTTCTGTAATAGGAATCTGGAGGCAGTAAGATGTTCCCTTCCCTTCAACATGCCCATAGTAGTGGAAGTAGAGGACGGGTTAGAAAATGTCAGCACTAAAAACTGTAGACTCTAGCCGTCTAACAGTTAACCGTGACCGCTGGCGTATTATTCAATACGACCAAAACTCCTCTGACACCAAAGGGCTTGGTGCTGCTTAGAAGGCATCTGTTGTAAGCGATAGCATTAGGGTAAGACTATTATGAATGACTCCCTGCGTCCTCTGGCCAGATCAGCCTCCTGCAACCAAGTGGGTCAGATTAATGAGTCGTCGGCTCCGGGACAGGTTCCTCAATAAAACTCTAATAACCATTGCCATGTGGGTCAGAATTTCGAGTCAGAGACTAGGGGCGGGGTCCCCGAACAAAAGTATACGCTATCCCACTGGCATGTGGGTTAGATTTTTGGTCAAAATCTCAAAGTGGCGTACCACGATCAAACCCCGTTCTTCGGCCTGGGTGGCCTGAGAGTATCATCCGCCTTTACAGCTACTCACTCACTGACTCCTCCTCATACTTCCCTTACCCAAGTCCTGATCCATTTAGATGTCACTCACCTGATTGTTGCTCCGTACCCAAGCTTCGGCCTGGTATAATAAATCAAACTAAATCCTTATTAAATTTCAGAGATCTGCTTCACATTTCAGCTTTCAAGGTATGTACTGTATTTCAAATTGGGCTCTTGCTCAGACCTTGTTCCATCCTTTGATCAATGTTGTGTATCCGGAACATACATGGAAGACCCCAGTTTGGTCATTCGTCTCGAACCGCTTGAGGCGAACCCATAATTCTCCCACCTTATGTTTGGGGTGTCTGGTGACCTTGATGCATTGGTCCATGGTTCTGAGACGTGGGAATTGTGCTTAGCTTCTGGGATGCGTCTAATTTACTGGGCTGTATTCTCATTAATAATCACCTTTGAGCGGTTAGGTTGTCTGGTTCCATGAATATCAGTGCATCTCGATGTGGTAAACGGTGAATGTTTGTTGTGTCAGCAGACACTCCGATAGAGAGCAGCCCTGAGGATGAGAAAGACAGCTTTTATGGAGGTTTGTCACGACCACTTTGGTCTGCAAGAAGCACAAATGTCGTGACTCTGGCAGGTGATATGAATGCCCAGGTTGGTCAGTACTAGATCCTGAGGAGGCCCGTCTTGAAAGCCAATTCGGGGTTGACGATCAGAGCAAGGATAATGGGCTTGGAAGGCGGATGGAAAAAGCTGGAAGAAGCCATTCTCACAGCATTAAAAACCGCCTGCCAGATGTCATTCGCACGCTCCAATGAACAATGAATCTCGTCACGATCAGCAGCACTCATTGAAACCAGGAAAAACGTACCAGCCACAAACGACTGTGATAGCTCACGGAGAGCCCTCAAACACCTAACATGAAATGTCAAAAGACTGACAGAAAGCATTGGTTGACCGCAGGAGCCCAAAGAATGGAGAGAGCTCTTGCAGCAGGGAAAAATCACACCCTATTTAAATTAATCCGGTCAGCTGGTCCAAGGAGGGTAGGTGTTGGTAAGAAGACCTCCGAAAAAGATGGGACTTCAATTTATTCACAGAACTGCCGTCGTGCACGATGGGCTAAGCACTTTGAAGAACAGGTCAGCTGTATCCCTGCAGCTCAAACTCTGGAAGGACCAAATGAATCAGAGCGGGACGTGGATACTGGTGGCCCATGTCGACGAAAGTTCAGAGTGGGACGTTATTGCTTTCTCCAACAGACCATCTGAACCAGGCCGTTTGCATCACCTTTCTCGTTCTTGTTTGCTTGCGTCTTTATCGACGACAGATCTACTTCGACTCAGTTGATCGCCGGAAACTGTAACACTCTGACGATGAAGGGTATCCCTCCTCAACTATTGTCCCTTATAAATGCTCTATTAGCCTCGTCCCCCGAACGCGTAGGTGAATACGTGGAATTCTCTCCTGCGTTCACCACATCCAGTGGTGTCAGTCAAGGATGCCCACTGCCACCCCTCCTCTTTGATAACGTTATCGTTGTTCTCCATGAATCTCTAATATCTGCCTCTTTCACCTCGAAGATCAAAACACTTCTGTGAGTTCGTTTGCAGACACTGGGTAAGCCAATAATGTTGCTGCCCTTGGATCATAACGTGTAAAGATGCATATCATTTTTAAATAACCCAACTAATTCCTCTGCACAGTTTGATAGGGGCTTCGCGTCTGCATCTCGTGAAATACTGCTGCAAGTCTGGTTAGAATCGAACCCGAATCTCATTCTTGCAGGTGAACCGATTGATGTGGTGGATGAGTCCGTCTGCCTGGGTGGCTACATGAGTCTCTCCGGACTGGTGAAAGACAGAACCACTTCCCGAATTGGGAAGTCCATGGAGACGTTTACCAACCTTAGACATTTGTGGCAGTAACGTGACCTCAGCTGGACTATCAACGGCAAAGTGTACAATGCCGCTGTCCCATCCGTCCTATTCCATCGATCAGTGCTTTGGCGGCTGCGTGCGAAACACCTTCGGAGACTCGCCGTGTTTTGTCACTGGTGCCTCCAAGGCATCAAGCGGATCTGGTGATAATCAGTAATCAAAGCAGTAATTATAAGTGATGTCGGATGGTTTTCGGGAAAGTTAACTATCCCTTGATTGATCAATTGGTCTCTCTCCACAGGTTGCGCTGGTTGGACCAAGTACTTCGTATGCTGGATGGTCGTTTGCCTTGTAGAGCCTCATTCGTCTATCCTTGTATCAGATGGAAACGACCTAAGGGCCTTCAGTCCATGACCTGGCAAAGAAGCGTGAAAGCCCTTGCCAGCCAACTCAACCAATTTGTTAAATGCCACTCTCGATGATGGGGACCGCAGGATGAGATGAACCAAAGGTTATTGGCCCTGGTTATGCCACGCAGCCAATGTTGGTGGTGCATCAAAGTTACCGCCTTTATTTTATAGCTAACCCGGCCACACCGGACGAACAGGAGTATTCCAATTCAGTTAAGTGATTAAGCCACCGTCCCCAAAGCATGGGTCTTATTCCCTTATTCCCGCTTTCTCGATGAAGAAAGACGTAGAGGCTGGAACCGCAACCATTGGGTGTGCGGTTTGTTGGCTGAAAAACGAACTGAATTGAAACGAACTGTTACTCATACCGCATGGATTCACATCGATACAGTGGGAACGTATAGCGGTTAAGCGTTCCCAGCGTTTCAGCCGCCAAAACTGAAGTAGCTTTGTGCTAAACGACCCATTATTACTCAAAACAAAAAGCAACATCCCGTAACAACACTGACAGCTTCTCAATAATAACTCCAAAAATATTGAATCAATACTTATTCCGTAGCCCTGTATAACAGCCTACAACTGTATTGCATAAGGAAATAAAAAGACAGAAATATGCAGAAGACGCACCTGTGACACAGTTTGGCCAATGCTTCACAAACTCGGCCGAGGTTCAAATAGTCACCTTTCATGCAAGCTTTTTCAAAAAATTCACGTCGAACCTAATGGAATGATACAAGAAAAGTGTCATCCTTCAATCTATCAGTGCTGTTAAACAGACTGGTATACCAACATGTAGCTTATTCGTCTGAAGCAGAGCTTATTGCCTTGCACTATCTATCTATCTATCTATCTATCTATCTATCTATCTATCTATCTATCTATCTATCTATCTATCTATCTATCTATCTATCTATCTATCTATCTATCTATCTATCTATCTATCTATCTATCTATCTATCTATCTATCTATCTATCTATCTATCTATCTATCTATCTATCTATCTATCTATCTATCTATCTATCTATCTATCTATCTATCTATCTATCTATCTATCTATCTATCTATCTATCTATCTATCTATCTATCTATCTATCTATCTATCTATCTATCTATCTATCTATCTATCTATCTATCTATCTATCTATCTATCTATCTATCTATCTATCTATCTATCTATCTATCTATCTATCTATCTATCTATCTATCTATCTATCTATCTATCTATCTATCTATCTATCTATCTATCTATCTATCTATCTATCTATCTATCTATCTATCTATCTATCTATCTATCTATCTATCTATCTATCTATCTATCTATCTATCTATCTATCTATCTATCTATCTATCTATCTATCTATCTATCTATCTATCTATCTATCTATCTATCTATCTATCTATCTATCTATCTATCTATCTATCTATCTATCTATCTATCTATCTATCTATCTATCTATCTATCTATCTATCTATCTATCTATCTATCTATCTATCTATCTATCTATCTATCTATCTATCTATCTATCTATCTATCTATCTATCTATCTATATCCCACGATATATATTTTAAGAAATCGAAGTAAGTTTACTGGACGAATGAGATAGACCACATACATTGGAATATCGTTTCTTTCAGACTTTCTGAACTCTTATGCACCCACTGTGTAGGGTTTTCTTTTTTAGGTCATTTGTATCGAAGGTATACAAGTCATGTGCATGCAGGAACGGGACTCGAAAGCACCTGAAATTTTTCACAAACGGGGTCTACTTCCTGAGTGAATCCCGTAGCTTTTAAGTTGCCTGATCTCTACTTTTTGCTCACTTGGCCTCCGCTATCAGCGACAACAAGTGAGTTTCGGCTGAGTAGAAACACACATTCACCATACTGGGGAAGCTTCACTAATGAGTGATTCATGAGTGATCTGAACAGCCCGCTGTTTGGAATGTCTTCGTTTCAGGATTGAGTTGTAGGGATTTTTCTCAATGGTACTGCTGTTCACAAAGGACAAACCGGATATGATGAAGCTTTCGTCCACTTGGAATAATAACCTTTCCAAACGTTTCGAGGTGTGGTTAGTCTAATCCTGGATTGTCTTTTGACGTCTGAGTGTGCTGAGGCAAACTGAAGGCCTGTTCATCCGTGTACTGCCTGTAAGACAGCAGATCCATTCTGATCCGGATGAGCAATTAAGACTATCGACACCTCCAGTACCGTTATTATTACAGAAGCTAGTGACGACAACACCAGTGTTGACAATGATGCTTCACTGGAATATGACCACATACTTTAACCAATTATATAGACTCAATACACTGTTCATAAGGTTGCCGACAACTCTTCGACAGCCCACGAGCGGTTTCGACCTTATTGTAGCTCATCAGAAGCAGCTATTCCCCGAGGTTCTATCAACCTTGTGTTCTACTTGAACCCAAATTGCACCAAAATAGGGAAATACACTCATTTGTATGTCACGGGAGGCCCAACTGAATCTCCAGTTTATGGTGTTCCTCCCCAACTGCTTATGTTGCACCAGGCCGCCTCATGTTTCAGTTGGTACGATACACCAGTATATCAAAATATTTTATAGTCATACTAGCTAATTATAAATAAAGCCTCAGAGTGACAAGAAGAGAATCTAATGGGTGAGAGTTCGGACCTGGCCTGTCTCAAGCATTCTGCGGTGCCTACATTTTCAGGCGCTCCATCAGGCAGTCCGGAATAACATTGACTGCATGAACGTCACTGATTTTAATTAAAAACTATTTTTCCAATGTCTCTAGTCAAGCGCGGGGGACGAGGTCAGGGAGTACCCATCCTTCAAAGTGTCTCAAAAACGACATCTAAACTCTTAGTAATCATTTTCATGCCCTTCTACCGAGTAATACATTGTCAAGCTTGCTGTTTCCGTCATCCTGAAAGAGGCACGGACAACAACACTCTTCTGGGTTGACGGTGCTTCGGCATGCAGAGGACAAAGCCCAGTCAATGTTGCCGAATAAGGTGCCTCGATTGAGGCGCCTGCTGCACAACCAAATTTCGTTTTCTAATCACTTCTTCACTGATCCGTTGCTACCATCCTAAACCAGCATTGCGTCTGAGGCATCGGCGGTCAAAAACATAAAGGCGCCTCACATCATCTTTCCGCAGAGTCCCCGTCTCGTAACCATGCAACAACACAGCCCTTACTTAGCCTGGCAAAACACTGAGACTCACTGATATGTCTTTTGGACGCCACAAGTGGCGCAAATTAGCAAACGTGTCTCGGATCTCTGAGATTCGTGCAGTCTTCATCTTTCGTCAGAACCAACACAACTACCGAGGTAAGCAAAAATTTTCCACAACCTCCAGTGCTTCTACCTGAATTGTAGAGGGCAGTTAAGATCAGTCACATGCATACAAGGTGTCCACGTAAGTGGTACCCAAAGACTGCAAATTGCTGACTTCCGAACCGATAAATAGTCGGTGGAAGTTATGTTATACCATACAGTTTTTCTCATGAACCTACGGGTCCTGCTGTCCCTGTTGATTATACCGCAGACGACTTGAAACCAAATGCCGGGCACATGTTCAGACTCTCAAATAATAGGACGGGTTCATGCAGTTCATTGAAAAAAGCTGACTCTGGGTAAACTGTTAAATAGCTGTCATCGTCTACAAACCTTGCAAAATTAACAATTAATGACTTATCCACACTTTAACCTGACTGAATAAGGTGAATCCTAATCAGTGGTTCCACCGACCAGCTCAAGTGTGTAGACCAACTTTGCTGAATGACCACTTATTTCACATGTTCAGGTGTCAGCTGGAGAAATTTACAGACTTCCAGCACTAGCCTAGCATGAAGCGGAGACTGATTTTATGAATTCAAAATCCCTCCGATTATGTGCAGATAGTTTAGGGGATTTGTGCAACGAAATATATCTGGCTGATCCGTAAGCCTTCAAATATCTGCTAGTGAATCCGGACACACAATGGCCTGAGGTTGTTTGCTATGTACACCACAAGTATTCATTCCAGGACTATTTTCCAGCTTTTGTGGATGAGCTTTATGATGTACATGATTCATACTGTCACGTGTTGTGAAAACCAAACGAAAGTATGTTCACTGTCTTCTAAAAGCAACTTACAGACAGTGCTTCATCAAGGCGTCCGGCCTCTTCCAATAATTCTCCTAGCCGGAGAGAAACAGGTGCTTCAACTTTCCAGTCGTCACCTGCCAAAAAGAAGTCACCAAGCAGTGAAAGAACTCGTATTGGAAGGCAAAGCACGCCAAACTACAGTGAAATGCGTAAGTTTGATACAGATACCCTGGCTGTGGCAATTCCTTATTTATGGATATCGACGGAAGACCTTCTCTGCACACAAGATGAAACAATGGATCCACGAAAGTAAAATTTGGTACAAAGTTATGGTCGATGGTTGTTTATTCAGGAAGACTTCGGAGGAAAACTGAGGTGACAAGCAGTTCAAACATTCAGGTAGTTTGAAACATTGTTGAAAACATCCAAAGCGTTCCAAGCAGTTTGACACACTGTCATCGGCTCATTCGTCAAGAGGCTTCCTGACCTATCTCATGATTCAGCTTTACTTGTCAATGGTTGATTACATTTGTTCCTGATCACTGACGATTATGAAGAACTTCTCCCTCATCGATTAGCAAGATCACCCTATTCATGGAGTGTTAGCCTGTAACACTTAATGAGATGTCCTCTCTGTTTTTATCTCGTCTTAAGATACCGAAAATCCCTAAGCTACTTCGTTTCAGAAGTGCTTGAAAAACAATCGGTAGTTTTTACTTGGGCAACGTTTCGCTTTCGACACAAGAGCCTATTCAGATCAAGTGAGCAGATCGCCAAACTGGCAAGCGGTTTTGGACCAGTCGAGCTGACACGTGTTGGTGTGCGGTCATCAGAAGGAAGAGTAGTCATCATCCGAAGTATACTTGACCTCAACCACCACACACAATCCCACAAAGACTAAGAAAAATCCATCAGTGGCAACCGAGTTGAATCATCAACTGAGGCACCCTGAAGTGGAAGATTAAGGAACCAAACCCGATTAGAATTAATTTGAAACTCCCCCAATCCACCAACGCAAGATTTTGACAACCACACTAACCGACAAGAGCCGTTAATTGACGCTCAACACTGATCTGGTGTGATAATCTGAAGAGGACTGACTTACTGATTGGTTCCCCGTCTGTCTTATAACCTGGCCAATTTGGTGACCTGCTCACTTGGCCTGATAAGGCTCTTGTTGCCCAAATAAAAACTAACGATTGTTTATCAAGCTCTTCTGAAACGATGACTTCACAATCTGTTCCGAACCCTTCCCTATGATACTTCTTTGCTTACAAAAAAGAAAATTGTTACTCATCAAAACGGCTCATCCTCGGTAAAACTGAGGGTCAGAAGGCAAAAATGCACCTTTAGGTGCTCAACAGCATCGACATTCCGTGATGAAACGTTGTGGTTTTACAGGACGTTAATACAAGTAGATTTGATGGGCATGATAAGGATGACCATGATGATGATAAGGAGGAGGAAAACATTGTTGTTAAGCAGCATTTTTCAGGGATTTGAATGCTTCCAGTCACCCCTACATACCTCCCATGGTGTCAGTAATCAATCCATCCATTGCCTTTGAGAAGCCTCAAGATACACTGACCCACAACACAGATTTGAGGCTTGGGATTACAATCCGGGCCAACATATAATCAATCATATATCTCGCGTCAATAGTACCTTGAAAGATGTCAGTCCAGGAACATTTGTTCCTGAGTATATTTTGGGATTGAAATGGAACATAGCAGCCAAGTAGAGAAAATAGGTTCAGCTGAGAAGAAAGAAATCTCTTTCGACAAGGCGTAAGCAAAAGATGGCCAAGGCTTTCCAAAGCATATGGTCGAATGTCATGGCATAATCTTGAATACTAGAGAGGTTCGGTGTCAAACCATTTGAAAGGAAACCTTAGTTTAATAAGAAGTCAAATGACTATCTGATTTTCGGCGTATGTGGCTCACAGAGACTAGCCAGTGATATCAAGCTTACATTCAATGGCGATTTTTTGCGCCTTGTGACACAGCTGTATGCGGTCAGAATGGTAGTCCGGGGGACATTCGTCAATTTGTCGTTGGTAGTTTTCTACCAATAAAGTCGATGCCAATTTCTGTAATAACTGTCCTTGATTGTTTTTCCACAGTTTATTCCTTGTTAATCGGTGAAATTCCTGTAGACTAACCGACGCTTCCGCAAGTTTTCCTGTGAGTAGCAAACGTAAACGGATTTGAGTTAGAATCAGATTTTGGGGAAACAGTAGAAGGTACTTGTCATCAGAATTAGAATATTTAAATACATAATAAAAAATGACAGGATACTTCATTGATTTCGTACCGCCCAGAAAGGGCGATATCCTACAGTTTGTGTGAGAACATCTCACTTGGAAAGTTAATCGAGTTCCGATCACGTGGCACGAGTGGTCTAGATTAGAGCCACCATCTCCCCTCCAAAGGCATCCCGGCCAAACATAGCGGTGGCGGGTTACAAAATTGAGTAAGAGACGGGTACAATGCAATCTGGGATTGCATTCCGACTGGTGAATATATATGCGAGTTGGTTTTCTGAATAGTTTGCAAACCCTCCTAGGGGATTGGAAACTTCTAAAGCCAAAACACAGCGTAGTGGATTGGGATGTCATAACCGAAGTTTCTACAGCCAGTTTGTTACGGTTCGGTCACGCAGCGAGCAAACAATATGATAATGCGGATTGTGGCAATACTCTATCCCCAGCTATGTTGCTTGATACAGACTCCTAGCACGGCGAATAGTAAGAAGACGAGAACCTCGGACACAAACTTTAATAATCCAACAACACACGATCAACAGGCGATGCCCGGAGCTTCCGAACCCAAGTCAGTGGAAAGAATAATGGTATCCTGTACGTGGTCGGATTTAAATTTCCTTGGAGTATCAATA
>NW_008751692.1:43335-57293 GCF_000715545.1 Opisthorchis viverrini | reverse complement strand
AATGCAATCTGGGATTGCATTCCGACTGGTGAATATATATGCGAGTTGGTTTTCTGAATAGTTTGCAAACCCTCCTAGGGGATTGGAAACTTCTAAAGCCAAAACACAGCGTAGTGGATTGGGATGTCATAACCGAAGATTCTACAGCCAGTTGATGGAAGAATTTCAATGTTATGTTGCTCACAGCAACACACGTTAACTTATGACATCTTATTCCACTACGTTCTGACCTGAATAAAAGTTTCTATACTATACATGGTGCTACAGTTGATGGCAGAATTTCTTGAAAATGTTGCTCACAGCAACACACGTTAACTTATGACATCTTATTCCACTACGTTCTGACCTGAATAAAAGTTTCTATACTATATACCACATGGTGCTCTTACATTTTAATAATGTATGGGCCAATTTTGACGTGCATCTTTTAATCTTAGGTTTGATTTGAATTTTCGGATGCGTTGGAATTCACATACCTCACCGAAGAGTGGAGAGCAACTCAGAGGAATCATTCACTTAATCTCTGAATGAAAAAGCTGACTAAAGACTGGATGGCCAGGTAGTGTGATAAATGGGGGGAATGTTGCCCATATATTTCAAAAACTGAGCAGTACAGCACGTAGAGTCTGCCGTTTATTTGTCAGAAGTGGCTCAAGATGGCCTATAATTAAAGTTACGAGTTCCGAATCAGTGCAGCGCCAAATCGCACTCAAACTAGTTGCCTACTTTGAGCCAAAAAACAAGTCGCACTTGATTTTGAGTATAATTTTTGAATGAAAGGTAAAATATCACGCCATTTTCTTAGCTTACCTCGGGCTTGCAGAATTTGACCACAGTGTTCATGTGCAAGAGCAAGCTTCAATCCATCATCGTCTTTGATCATCTTGGCGGCTTCAAGCGCATGTTTGAAAAAGTGTTCTGAAAGCCATTGATCGTCTGAATTTTGAAGAAATGATAATCCGAGTAGTAGGCACATAGTGAACACCGTGTGAGCATCACCCCTCCGAGAAGCAGCTTCGGCCTCTGTTAGATGATGTGCCACTAATCGCATTTTGTCGGATTGCTCGGACAAAGGTGGGATGTACCATAATGCTGATTCCGGACCTGCGTCGCTTCTTTCCTCATTTTGCGCTTGATATATCGAGAACATTTCTGAGAACGCGTAGTGATAACCATTTTCCAAGAGTTCATGACAGAGTAGTTCAAAGAATGGCAACCGAACCCTGCACGTATGAAAAAGACAAAAGACAGTTATGCGTAGGATTGCTCCATCATTTGTTTGCGCTAACTGCAAGATCTGGCATATTTTTGGAGAAGTTGCACTTTCGGCTTATCCAACTCATCTTAAACTAGACCTATATAGTAGCTGTATTGAATTGTGCAAAAATGGAGACAATTGTTATAATTTGTTTTAGCTCGAATTTGGCTGATAACTGGTTGAAAATAGAATAAATTGCTTATATAGTATGTAGTTGATGGGGCGTTACAGCACTGTTAAATTCGCTTTTGTTGAAGTAAGTTCAGTTCCTCTTCTCATGGAACCTCGTGTGGTCTCACCACTTATCTCCCCGACTTTGCTGAAATACCTGTTTGAACAATTGATACTTTACCCAAACCTGACCCCACAGCCCAGTCATTTACAGGAAGCATCTGTCCCTGGAAATAGTATTCATCCATACTTTTATAGTTTTCGTTTGCGTGAACCCTCAACTCATGATGGTTCTGTACTCTTGGAAGGCGAACTTCATAGAAAACTCGTGCACACAATGTATTTCACCACATACTTATCACAAACGTTTGATATTTCAATACATCGAACACAAATGCTGCGAAATTGCCTGACAGTCATCTCAAGTCAAACTGAGGCTACCCGTTTCATGTTGAAATCTTAAGTCCTCATTATATGAGGAGTCGAGCTTTTCGTTAGCACTACACTGTCACATATAGAGTTCGAGTGGACATCGCTCGCCAGTTGACTGCGGTTGTTGACGGTATGAAAAGATTTCATCCTGTAAGTGGAGCCAGTTTGTACTGAAAATCCCAGGAGCACTGTTCGGCTGTTGCAGCTTTATGGGAAATCATCAAGATGTGCACGCACCTCACGAAACTGTTTGCAGTTTCGGACCCTCAACCTCCCGGACTCAATCATTCAATCACCAACGGCTGAACAACCTTGTGGGTAACTCGCACTAGGACAGTTTATGGTGCCACTCATCCTTCAGCCCAGGAACCCACATCAGGTGTTCAATAATTGACTGGCTCCTCGAGTGACGAATTCTCATGTGGGTTTCACTCACTAGATTACTTTTATTCTTTCTCTGATCTACTTGTAAATTGCTGGTGGCGTGAGATTTTGGAATCTTCAGTGGAGATCGTGTCATCCCACGAGGCGGTCAGCACGTGACCGCGTGACGTGGAATCCCTGATTGAAAGATGAGTGGCGCGATATCCTGCCTAGATGAGAGTTAATCATACTGCTGATTAGCAGCTTTTGGCCGAATGGTTGGATGATCGACATACTGGTATGAAGGTGGTGTGTTGGAGACTCACGGAAGTTCACTGTCGATGATTCTCAATAAGGATGAAACAGCTGTAAAGTGTCTCTCGGCTTTTCGGTAAAGACTGGTTCCACTCACAGGAAGAAGTCTTCATCAGAACTTACCGGTGTTTGTAAAGCTGGAATACTGGACACTTACGCTGAAACTTTACCACACCAGGAATAAAAAAACTGGGCCCCAAATCCTTCTCCAAACTGATCCATCTCTTCTTCTAACATCTGTCTGTTTAAAACTTCATCCCAACGATAGCAACGACTGGCTCATTGAAAGTGGCCCCTTACGGTGTTGACAGATAGTAAGTGTTGGCAAGCTGATTAGGACGAGTTACACGGATTTAAGAGTGCGTGATCATGCCTAAAAGCAAGCTTTCTTCATAGTCCACTTGGTATATAGCAAGTCAGTGGTTCGAATTCGCACCAGGGCACTGAGATTTTTTCATTTAAATCATGGGAATCTAGCCTTTCAGAACAACATGCTTTATCGAACGAACCTTTAAATCTGTGTCACAGATTATCTGTTGTACAGACTGGCTGAACTCTTCAGATACCGTCTTGTCCAACCGCATTTGTTGTGCAAGCCTCAGTGCCTATATTTTTATATTTTAACAAAGTAGTAAATGGAGCCTAGATTGACATGAAACAGCATAGCACAGTGAAGTGTAGTGCTGTCGTAAAGTCTAGCACACCACGATATGGTTTAGTAAATAATAGTGTAATATAGTACACCATTTCGTAGCATATTTTTGCATGGCACATTTTAGTGTGGTATAGTATAATACACTACAGTATGACATAGTATAGAATAGTGCAGCAAACACAGGAAGGGATAATACACATGGTATTGTATAAGGCGAGTAGGACAGGACAGGATGAGATACTACGATAAGGTGTAACATGGCATAATGCAGCGTAGTACAGCACAGTATAGTGCCTAGCCCTGATCGCCATTGTCCATAAGAATACGTCCATGGATAAATCCCTACAATTATCCTTCCGGAAAACTGGAGCATTCTATTCAGCAGATGTTGGTTAGCGGCTGTGCAGTAGTGACGTTTGAGAAAAAATTATCGACTAGCACTCAGAAACAAGATTAAATGCCCCATCACTCATGTGTTTTTCGATAAGAAGCTACAATGACTCCTACTTATAAGAATGAACGATATCACTCCACATGGTGTCGAAAACTCTGCCACAAAACAGGTCAGCTCTGAGATTAAAAAATCACCATTGTTTCGCCTGATGTTCACTAAGTTTTTTCAGAAGGTCATTTCAATTTTCTGTCCCTTTTACTGCGGAGCTGCCGTAAGTTGACAAACGGTACGAGATGCGGGTTTCCGCGAAAAAATTCATCTGCAACATTCTTGATCATGGAAATTCTCCTCCTAAAGAAAATTTTCCTTGAAGTTAAATGTCAAGTCATTAATAGTCGTAAAGGCTGTATAACCGAATAATGAAACTGGGATATGCTACACGCTACTGAACTCACGAGGCATAGCGGTAATTTAGGCACTTCCGGAATCTCCCGTGAGAATCGCGATGCTGATGTACTTGGTAGTGATGATGAGGATGTTTGTATGTGAATACTTACTACCGGTGCTTATAGACTTTGCATACAACTCATAAGTGTTTGCGAGTGAGCACGAGCGTGCTCTTTTAGGGAACTTTCCACCCTTACCTGCTATGGTTAAAGAATAGAGGTCGTTCATTTGTTGATTTTTATATCCGAAAGTCCGGCAAAAGTTTCTATGTAGCATGTACACTGCAGACCTATGACACATTAGTTATCCATTCTGAGCCTCAGACTGGTGAAAAAAACACAGAATTTGCCGGAACCTGGCTCATTGTCGGAACGTCTGTGTTTCTGGAAAACGAACTTACTCTGCAACATCTTTTCTTGTTAGATGGGGTACTTCAGATCTCAAACGCAGCATAGTCGCTTGATCGTTAATTGCTGCACTGAGCTGACCACAGTTTATGGGTGCCAACTTTTTGGAAGTCAAGTTAGACACATTACATCCCACATTGCACTCAATTTGTTGGTCAATTCTGTTCACGATCTCTCGATTAATTCCAAACGAACCAGAACGGAATCCACAAAAATTCTTCATCAACGGTTTCGTCCCAGGCTTCGTCCCATAGCATTGAGAAAATGGTGGCATTTTATCTGCGCTGTTGTTAGAATCTAAAGAAGATGAAAAATATGTTTCGTGGCCACCATGCATTTCGCCCTCCGTTAGTGATGTTCGCACATGAACAGACAGGCAGCCGGGCCAATCCTACGTGGGTATCGATCTGATGTTTTAAAATACCTCACAAGGTATTTCCACATGAAAGTCAAGTGCCTTATTTTACAACAAAACGCATGAGTAATCCAGCGATGTTTGATGTAAACAGATCCCTTTTTTGAAACGAGCTCCCATTTGATGGTCCTAAAGAGACTGATCCAAAGGTACTGCGGTTATTTTGGAGTCTTTGAGTGTCAAGTCTGTTCTTGTTGGAATTACAGCATAAACTGAAAACAAAAGCTCCACTTGCAAGCAGTTAGGACTGAATGATCCAATGTAGTGGTTTTCTACAGAAGAAATATTGCCATCCACCATAAGGCCGTTTAAACACAAGCCGCCGCTTCACTAATAATCTCACTCCACTCTTTGTACATGCTGGCTTTCGTCCTTGTTCCAGTACACCAAACGCAAAAACACTAAATTACTGATAAGCTGTTTACGCATCGATGATACAAGGCAGGATGTGGAAACAAGGGAAAGCCTCTGAACTCAGGCAGGATAACAGTATCACACAGAACGAAGATTTCACTATTTGCGTGATCGTGAGCAATCGTGTTATGTCGGTTGCATACGGCGAAAGTATGGTAAAAACGTGCTTGCGAACCCACGATCTCATCTTCCCTGTACTGACAAGGAATCCGATGAATCCGGTGTCATCAAAGGAGTGATGTTAGGACTGCGATGACTTCTGCTTGCCTGGGAGTTACTGGCGAGGGCTTAATAGGTCGAGGTTGCGAGAATATTTCTTCATACTTTAACTGGTCGACTAGTGCTCCATGTAATTTCGCGTCCCATCGATGTTAGCAAATGATAAACAGCAATATCGCAAACGGCGTGTAATCTATCACATACAAGTCCCATCAAAATTGGGTCCTAAGCTGGTGTTGCTTCATAGCAATAATCAGCCATCACTGAAGATGAAGGTGGATTTGTTATATAGAGGGCACATTTTTTTGGAAGTTTATACGAACAACGTTCAAATTTTCTGGGCTGGTTGTGCTACTGCATTTGATTCTCTATGGAATGGTAGACAAAAAATTATGAATAAAGTAGTTCACATGCCCCACAAAATCCAGACGAATGGTGTAATCTCAATTCTGCGCATCTTAATCTTACTAGACCTCTTAGTTCGAAGCACTGTTGGGTTCTTTCTAATCGTGGTGTGGCTTGATTCGTCCACATCTTCCCCTCAAGCAAATAGCCCGATCGCTCTATCACAAATAGCATGTATATAAAACTCAGCTAACTAGATAAACACTACAATATACTAGTCCTTTGCCCGACTAATGTATCACATCGGTACCTAAAGAAACTCCACGAGTACAATGCTCAGTATGTACTACGCGCTGTGTTCTGCATGAACACCATCTAGTGGCGATATTCATGTAGAATCAAGACAACGTGTTGAAGAGGAACATTCTAAATGCCTACAAATGAACGTCCAAATTGTTCAGCAACCGAAATAGACGGGCTTATAAAAAACTCAACACCGAATCAAGAAATACGAAAAGTAGGTTGGGTCTGGTTCATGAATGCCTTAACTCAGCCAGTACTACCCAAGCCATATAAAAACATCATCACATAGGCATTGGAAATGCTTGAGGGTTCCGAAAAAGTCGAGTTCACACAAACTCTGCATATGTACCGAGAACTCCGCAGAAGCCGATTTCTTAGGACATCAGCTGTAACGACGGAGACCATCTGGTAGCCACTTAGTCGACACTAACGCTCAGGTTAACCGATCGGGTCACATACGCAATACACAAACATCGGGAAGCTCCAGTTCAGTATATTAAGTATGCGTCCAGATTCCACCATTCCTTATGGGTTTATGCGTTGGGTAGGGACGAGAATTGTCGCTTGACTATTGGCTTCAGGCTGTTCGCAGCCGACGAGTCCAAGACATACTGATGTAATAATTTGTGCTTCGTTTTATGTTGACACTGACATGCGGTTAAATGCATACCAGCATAAATTGCTCTCTATAGTTCTTCTATCTTCGGAGGATCATCCATATGGTTTTCCTCTGTGGGTTGCGGTATTTGTTTCAGTTGATTTCATTCGGTTTCTGATGGGCAATTTAGAATCGTGGATAAGCAAGTCATCCATACAGCGAATAGATCCTTCGTTTTTCTAAGCTTTTGACGCGTACGAATGTCTTGTCACGGGTTCACTAACTTCTTTCGACACTCCAAAGAACCTTCTATGAAGATGGCAATCTGCGAATGACTGAAATCCTTCACTGCGTTTCATTCATCATTCATAGTTTAGCATACGCAAATGGCTCAAAGGAACGCAGATTACAACGCAACAAAGACCACAAACGGACCATAAACTTCACGAAAACGATGCTCACAATTTGCCGATGGCGTAAAGAAGATACCAGATAATCCTCAAACGCTATTTAAACATAACCGGACAAAGAGGAAGTGTCCACTCAGCTGGGCAGTAATCTCTCCTCGTACGGTGACCAAGAGTTTGCATATCCATTTCTTGGTCAATAAACAATAATGTGTATAACTGTATATACCTAGAGTGAGACTTGAGACGCGAATAAAATAACACGTTCCCACATATTTCTTGAACTGACGGTGATGGTGATATGCGGAGATTTAATAATTTCCAATGGCGATTTTGTCCCGTCAGTGAAGCCAATTTATGCTGAAAAACCGAGAAGCCCTGTACAGCTCTTTTTTCCTTGTTACGAATCATCAGCACCGCGCATCTCACGAAGCTCAGAGTTTCGAATCCGCAACCTTCAGTCCAGTGGCTCAACACGAGCGGCTGATCGGCAGTGTGATCGCGTCACTTATCCTTAAACCATGGAAACCATATCACGTAGTCACTTGTTGATTGGCTCCTCGAGTGATCCCATCTCAGAAGGAAGTTTCGCTCATCATGTTGAATTATTCCTCCTCTGAGCTGTCGATTAATTGATGGTGGTGTGAGGAGATCTGTTATTTTAAGGACATGCACCGCTGATGAATTCCATTAGGAGCTAAATAAGACTAGAGTCCAGTGATTTTTCCGGTTGGTGTGGATAACCAGAACAGCATGACAGAAGCAGAGTTAGATAGGCAGGTATGGATTCAAGCCAGACCAGTTTATACGAAATTTCACTTCAGTCATGTTCATTGGCTAATAGAGATTTGCCGTGGATTTTGAGTTTTCTTGTTTAGAGGTATACGTAAGGTAACAAAGGATGCAAGTGAAGCGGTTTACTACACTGCGCAGTCACCCTGACCTTTATCCAGACATTTGGATCTTATCGTAAGTTGCTTCCGAAATAACACGTAAACTGCTCATATAAAATGTCCCAATGTACCGTGAAAAATGAACGAACTGGACGGAAATTGTATTCTCCACCATGACCGGATTATATAAGTGATGTCACGGTCAAAGCAATGAAGCTTGGGCAAAATTAATTCAGAAAGAATCCACGCTGGTTTGCTGCAGCCAGCAAGTGTTTCTTCATTTCAGTCACCGAACGATATTCCGGTAACTTCAAATAATGCATGCAAGTGTTCACGCTGGGAAAAGGGCCACAAGTTGTTCCGTCTTTTCGGGCCACCTGTCCGAACAATCAGATGGAAAGCAAGTTACGAGCAGGAAACAATCTATTGGATATGAGAGAAAACGTGCAATCCATGGATTCAGCAAGATTAGGATGGTCCTATATAACAACGGATCAAAAACGATTTGAAACAGTCGACGAAATAGACTGTTGACTGTCGAAAGGCACAAAACATTTCATTAAAAACCGGTCCTTTATCTACTCACTTTCAGTCTTGGATGCAAATTCCGCCAACCCCCCGGAGGTAAAGTGGGACACCCGGTAACAAAACGAAGGAAAGCGCGGCGCTCAGAAACATCAAAGCTAGAAATTGATTCGATGAACATACGAAATCCGCTTGACTGTCGCGTGTATCCAGCTGCTGGCTCACAATTAGTCCATATCTCCTGGGGAGTCCATTCAGGGCAAGACTCACCGAAAATCAAGCGTCCAAGTTCATACGGCGTGAACGTGGCCAGTGAAGCGAGCGGTAAAACGCGCTCGAAACCAGCTGCATAGGACAGAACAGAGGCCCTGAATAAGGAGACACTATGCCGCGACGTGAATCAGCAATAAACTAGGATGCTCCCAAAGCATCGCACCCCTTTCTATTACTTCTTTTTTTGAAACGGCTTATTGTATTTTTGATCCCTTCTGACAGCCCCACATTGTTTTACCTCTACTCATAGAAGACATAAGGGTATGAAAGGAATACTTATGCAATATTCATTTATTGTTCACTGGTGTTACACGCTCACAAAGAGATGGATTGCCGATGGCTCTCCATTCTATCCCACATCGGCTGACATTTGTATGTGTAAGGCTGAATAGTATGTTTTTCGTTAGGTGACCGACCAGTTAACACTTTGTCTTCGGTATGTTGAAGATATCCGAAAGATTTTGAACTCAGCACATGATACATTTATTTTCGACCCAGTGGTCTAGTGGTGGCTTCCACTTTTTCTGATGTCGTGTTAACCACACAAACCAGACGGAACAATACAGGGAGGAGTATTCTGCGAAGTAAATCGGTCTGGTGATAAAGTTAAATACTATTAAAATACCCGAAATACCTTCCTTGAGTAACTAAAGATGAGGGCCTGATGGGGAGTAGCTACCCAGTGAGGTTTGCATGTAAAATCTGAGCCGTCCTGATAGGACAATATTTCAAAAAAATGTTTTGTTGATTCCTTACACGAATCAACATTTTCGAACTTTACGGTATCTAAGGCTACTGAATTCCCCAAGCTTTTTATTATATTACTGTTGCCGTTCTTGTATTCTATCCAATACGACTTGGACAGTAAACCGCTTCATCATAACTCGCGGTCATCGCTTACTGTCATGCTTGCTCAACATTGTTTATGTTTGCTGCCGTGGTGACTGAGTGACCTCTGAAGGGGAAGTCAGTTTTGACAGGAAGTGAACGTGGATGACGAGGACGGATCTCAGAGCCACGTGACCACTCAGCACGCGCCCAGGTCGTTCCATTCGGTATGTGATTGACCCATCATTGCATCTAGCTTGTACAGTCCATACACACGGGTGCGACATGGCCGACATGGCACGAACTTATAACGGAGACGTGTTGCGGTACGGTAGGAACCTGCTTCTGCAACCTTTTTGTCAGTCCGATACGTTTACGTTAGTTCAGTTGTTTTTCCCCAATAGCCTGACGGTCCTCACGGACATTTTCTGATCACTGCTTCCTTTGTATACTGTTTCGTTTGTTCTGCATGTTCATTTAATCTGCTGACTGCCAGTCTACTGGTAAGTCACTAGAGGCCGCCAAAGTGCCTGCAATGACTGTCCTCTACAGCTCTCCGTTTGCTGTTACTGATCGTGCGTTCCCATTTATTCTGATACGTTTTGGGATGAGAACGTGGTTCCGACTGCCCTATCTGCTGCTTGCCACAGTCCTGCTCTCTATATCAGCACTGATGTATCTGGTGCCATATGTCTCATATACAGATGTCACTACCGACGTTGACTCCGAGTCTGTGTAAGGTCCAACAGCAGCGAAAACCGGCTCTGTGCAGTCCGTCAATGCCCCGGATACTACAGGTTTGGCTCCCAGACAACCTGTCTGCACGCACTTGCCTTTTATGAGCAACAGAATGTCCATATGTCCCAAGTTGTAAGGAAGCTGAGTTCCGAAGAAAGACAGCATCCGAAGATTCACTTCACCGGCACCTGTAGGCTCCAGACAAAATCTCGTTTTTTCAATGTCGACCTGTTCAGTTGTTCGTGATTTTTCCGAAAACTCTGGGTCGTTCTGCTCGGCATATATCCCAAAGATTAGTGGGGCACCCCTGAACTAGAAGCGGACAGTGTAAACACACTACCAGGAAACTGTAACTTGATTTATATGACCCACGGATTCAACCTGACCGAAGAGTTCAGCTTGATCAGTCGAAAAAGGCACATCCCAAAAAAGGCTGTTGTGCTCGATTAACATCAATCATCATCCTGTCATCAAAAAGTTGTTGAATTTACCTTGGTCAATCAGCGACCACCCTTTTAAAGAGAATCATTAGAGTGCCGGTAATTCCTGAGTTTTTAACAGATAGCTGTTCACTTGTTATCCCATCAACATCTTAATTCGGTGACATTTATTACTCTGATGGCTATTTTTCGGAAACCATTGATCGCGGTCCCGGATTCTCATGGGAACTTTATAATACTAAGATATATATTTTGGAAACTGAAAATCACTCGACCTACTGAGAATGTTAACATAAACTGAACCGTATCTAAGTCATCTGAAAAACAGGCTTCAGCACATGTCTAGAGTTATAGACAACTAGCTCATCAGGTGACCGGAGGAAAAACAAATTTACCTTTGAATGCGCACATTTGTCTTCGTATTCCCTTATGCAGAGCAAATTCCACTGAGCGTCTGATGAATTGTTCAGCTGTGGCTGACGTTAGAAACTCTTCAGAAGTTGGTACGTCGTCAGCGTTTCCCAGAAATGTTGGATCGTATGCACTTGTCAGTTGGAATTCCATCTGTCCGAATTTCTGGTTGAGAAAATGGAAAGGATATGCCAGAAAAATATTTCACTGCAGTGGTTCGTCAAGGTAACTTGCCCAAAAGTCATGGGTCTGTGGTTCCGACTGACAAAACGGTCTCGTATCCACGGTCAAAGAAAAAAATTGTTATTGCTAATTTTGGTGGAATAGTGTTCGCTACAAATGACTCTCAGTAACTGTTGAGGATAAATCAGGATGCTTACAGGTTACAAACCTTATTTTGAGATGGATTGCCCCAGATTTACCTCACTTTGTAACGCATTCCTCGACATCATTTAGTTAGGAGTCTTTTGTTGCTGATTGCATTTTTCCAGAGTCCTTCAAAAGTCTCATCCTATGTCAGTTTGGACAAGTAGTTAAAAATTCTCAGTCCCGTCATAGTGAAAATGAGGCCGGATCGAGAACACCTCGAGCACAGGAACTCTCTCCCCTGTACTGGAAGTGACTAGGCGAATTTTTTGTGCTACCGGCCCTGAAAAAAAAGACTTGAGGTTGCCAGGCTATCATGGAAGTGACTAGGCGAATTTTTTGTGCTATCGGCCCTGAAAAAAAGGACTTGAGGTTGCCAGGCTATCCAGCATCCAGTCCAACCATTATTTATAAATATGTAGTTAAATTCTAATCCCAGAGCTTGGTCCTTGCCAGGTCCGACGTAGGCAGGGACGATAAGTCACACAGAAAAACGGAACAGTCATGTCCTACTCTTCTGAAGGGACGATAAGTCACACAGAAAAACTGAACAGTCACCAACAGTCAAACTCTTCTGACGATTGATACCCTTTAAAGACGGACTTTCAAGTCACCTCCCCCAAAACTCTCGGGAATCTCCGCTCATCGTTTAAGACTAGGATTTCCTTTAGGTTTTCTACCCGACATGGAACACTACACCGTAGAATCATGACTTTTCAATTAAACCTCTATCGCCTTCAGTTGTTTGAATGCACACGATTCTTGCAGAAGATAAATACTTCCACACCCTGTCATTATTAGAATAAGACACATTCTCTGTTATCCATCTTCAGCCTAACCGGACAGACCATTTTTCGGTGGTAAGGAAGGTCTAAGACTCATATAACCCTAGCAGCAAGTGACCGTCTTGCTGGCTTGATCACCAGTGATGACAAAAAGGTTATCTTTCTCTGCTGCTAGTAAACGTAAGAAACAATATCCTTAGGTATACATCAGATACGCGGTCTTGTTCACCTTTCGTAGCCGTACAACATATGCAACTGTATTTCGGCCAACTAAATCCAGTGAGAATTGTGCAATACAGTTGTTCAATGGACAGATGGTCTTTAGGACCTGTAGCGGGCCGCCGTCAGTAGAATCACAATGCACACAGTCGGACAAGCAACGTTGAGTACATCAAATGAAAAATCTCACATCTACCCATTTGGAAAACCACAAAACTTAATCAATTTTACGGTCAAATGAATTGTAGGTATGGGAAGGACGAAAAAACAGGTCCAGATCGTAATCAAGCAGACTGGAGTGCCGATAACAAAATCTTGTCAGAGTTGCCCGTGCACAGCCAACGGTCAACACAGACCACCTACTATGTCTTGATTCGATCCTCCAACCCCATCTTAGCATTTTTCCACAAGCAATTTTTTCTGACACAATTAAAAGGAGAAAAAGGCTTCAGTTTTTCTATCTTCTAGTATTCCACTTAAAGGGATTGTTGAAAATCCGCACAAAAGATATGTTCGAATAAACAAAAGGATGTAGTTCCTACGGTATGAAGTCAGAACACTACAAATGGAGCGGGTAAGACTCACACGAGTTGCCGGGGCGAATGACATGCTTATACACAGTGCTTCCAACTCGGCGGAAAATAGGCGCCTTTGAATATCCAAATCAGCAGCTTCAAGCTCCTCCGGTGTCAATTGGTTGCTGAGTAATCTTCGTTCTTGTATATATGATATCAGCGTCTTAAGAAACTTTCCTCGCTCTGGATAGATGTCAACAAAGTCATTCAAATCAAGAACGTCTCCAGGCCACTCTTTCCTTGCTTGATCAGTCTTCGGCACAGGCGTCAGACGTGCGTTAAATTCGCACAACAGAGTAAGAAAGGCATTGGAAAATGGAAGATCCATCTGTCGTTGATCCTGTTCGAAGAGACCATAATTAAGACTTCGGTGAAAAAATAACAAAAGAAAGTAAGATCAAGCCCTAACCTATACTCCTGTTCCTCACTACTACCAAACAATTCGAGGGCCTCAGCTGAGCTGGCTAACCAACCTGATTCCAAAGGAACTTACATCCGAACATTAGCAAGGTTATCCCATCTATGGCTGTGTCCCCATATCCAACCGTATAATGTCAATGGGCATAGGAATTCGTTGGAGAGGAAGCGATAACTCCCGAGATTCTCTACACCACCAAGTATTTTTATCAACTTCACACAAGGATCAGGTGCTTAAGACTGGCTACCAACTGTACTCTGTGGACCGAATGATTCTACGTCTGTAAGCAATTGTCACTCAGCTGGTACCTTCGGTGCACGAATGTTGAGTGGTTCTGGCCGGCC
>NW_008751692.1:27635-42919 GCF_000715545.1 Opisthorchis viverrini | reverse complement strand
CTCCTCCGGTGTCAATTGGTTGCTGAGTAATCTTCGTTCTTGTATATATGATATCAGCGTCTTAAGAAACTTTCCTCGCTCTGGATAGATGTCAACAAAGTCATTCAAATCAAGAACGTCTCCAGGCCACTCTTTCCTTGCTTGATCAGTCTTCGGCACAGGCGTCAGACGTGCGTTAAATTCGCACAACAGAGTAAGAAAGGCATTGGAAAATGGAAGATCCATCTGTCGTTGATCCTGTTCGAAGAGACCATAATTAAGACTTCGGTGAAAAAAATAACAAAAGAAAGTAAGATCAAGCCCTAACCTATACTCCTGTTCCTCACTACTACCAAACAATTCGAGGGCCTCAGCTGAGCTGGCTAACCAACCTGATTCCAAAGGAACTTACATCCGAACATTAGCAAGGTTATCCCATCTACGGCTGTGTCCCCATATCCAACCGTATAATGTCAATGGGCATAGGAATTCGTTGGAGAGGAAGCGATAACTCCCGAGATTCTCTACACCACCAAGTATTTTTATCAACTTCACACAAGGATCAGGTGCTTAAGACTGGCTACCAACTGTACTCTGTGGACCGAATGATTCTACGTCTGTAAGCAATTGTCACTCAGCTGGTACCTTCGGTGCACGAATGTTGAGTGGTTCTGGCCGGCCGTGTGCCTGGATAGAAGATCTGATCGTTTGTGAATAGTCAGCGCTGATTCCCTTATACCTGCACGATATGCCTTACTGAGGGGCGAAATGTATCATTTAGGGTATCACTTCCTGAACAGGTAAGAAACTCCTTCAGTATTACCCTGTCACCCTTAGAGCTAACAGGTTGAAAGTTATCATAAGGTTCTCCAGGATACATGAGAGTAGGGAGAAACAAGTGAACTATTCACGTGTGGTCGGTGCGCACATCCAAATCTACAACTAATAGGGTAACGCTGTGCTCCAATATTCCGTTGTTGAATGAACGTTTGAGTTGCAAGTAACATTTGCTAGATTAATCGGCAACTCACTAGGAGGCATTTTGCAACGGCTATTCCAAGCACATAAAAGCGTAACTCTACACCAGGAGGAAGTTGATCTTCAGGCCAGGGGGCCGGGAATAGCCCCATTGCTGGATTTACGTAGAAATCACCATCCTCCTTAATAGAACGTGTCGCAGCATGTGTTTCTTCCACGCTTTCCTTCTGGCAGAAATCCACATTCCAATCCTCGGAGTGTTCGACCAAATCGATTTTCGAATCGAATGATAATTTCGCTTCTTCAAGTTTCTGATCATAATCGATCATAATGGGCTCTTCATTTCGATCCTCACTCACCCATAGGCCATGGGAATGACGCCTAAACAAACGAAGAAATTATGATAGTTTACGGAATTACAGGAATCACATGAACCGAGCGGATTCATAAAAATCGCACACCTTAATTCGGCTGATAACAACGCATAAAACTCCATCGTGGGGCCCAGTCCCGTACCCTCTTCACCTTCGAACTCGACCTCCAGTTCCTGTCGCATGTCCGCATGTGCAAGAAGCAACCGGACCGCAGCAGCCCAAAAGTTATTGCCTCCCGAGAAAAATGAGTAGGCAGTTCCACGGATCAAGATTTGCTCCATATTGTTGTCATCAGCTGAATCGTGACTGGGGGCAGAAAGTGTTGTGCCCGGCTGTGGACGAGGTACGCGAGCCATATGCCTTTGCAATCGTCCCAGGCCAGCGAGTGGCGGATGACTGCTCAGTCCAAACATTAAATTGCTGGCCACTCCACCTGATGGGATTCCAAAGAGATTGGGTGGCGGTGGTGGAATACCAACGCTGTTTGTGGGCTCAGAAAACCGCTGGTTAAGATGTGGATCATTTTCTATCTGTGAATTCTGACTAGTCACTGTAATCGAAGGTAAAACAATGATGGTATCAAAATGCCAGAAGCTAAATAGGAAGATTAAATCTAGGGATATAGAGATAAACCCACATTCGTAGTTGGCACATATTGATTTGGGTGGATTATTTAGACGCATTTAGTTGGCACCTCGAAGTAGGATCTCAAATAAACATATAGACCAGGAAGATACAGGGGATAAAAAGTAGACATTTTATGTCTACGAACTTTCACTCTCACTTCATATATTTGATTGTGTTTCGTATTTCGTGTTTGCGTTTTTGGGCTAGGCTAGATTGGTAGTGAATACGGAAGACTAAACTGGCATGGTGAGATCATTGGCTGACGTCCCGACTTATCCTTTGATCATCACGCTTGGACATTCGGTTTCCTTTCGAGGCACACTGGCATTATAAAGCAATCGAGAAGCGGGTTTTCCCCACTAAACCGTATGCGAAGCGGATCTTTTGTGCATAGAAGGCATCTGATCTGACCAGGATTATCACATCGTAACCCAGATTCCAAGATGTTTACGTCGTTTGGTTTCTACACTGAGTATATTTTGGTGTTTCAGTACAGTGGATAATTTCACAGAATTAAATCAATCAAATCAAAAAACGGTGTACAGATTTCCATTCACTGTACTGCGCATTTCATTGTAAAGTAAAAAAAATTTCCATGCAGTGAAGTTGTATACATCATTATGTTAATTATAACGAGGATAATATTCTAAGCAAGCTGAGGGACACACAATGACAGTGAGGAAAAAAAGAGGTCGTTGTCGTTCCAGAAAAGTCGTAGACTGCAAAGAACCCCTGGAAAAACTCCTATTCGTTTCACCAGGAACCATCAAGAGTGCGCAATTCAAGAATCCGGGTTAATATTAGAATCCGCCTTCTAGGTACCGTCGGCTGACCAAACCCGTGGTTAGTCGTGGTGTTTAGCAAATCCTAGAATGGTGACATGACGGACAGTAGCGCCTGAATTAGGATTATCCTTTCTTTCACAAAACACCACTAACGTTTTGTAAGTGGCAAGCGGAGGTCATGTGGCAGCTTTACCCTTACAAAGCAAAGTCAATCTATCGAAAGAAAGCTAAACGTACTCTCACTGAGAGTCTTGTGCAGTGAGCTTTTCATTTATCTCAGGCTGCTTCTAGCCAGCCATGTTTGTCTGGTCAGAGTATGGCGCCATGTCATCCAGCAACTATCCATAATCAAAATGTGGTGTACGACTGCCGCATGGAATTTCGTAGTCCGAAATTTCCTTTAAAATTCGTCTAATGACCATTCAGACGGCCCTTCTGGTCAGTAATTTGGCATCAGTTTCTCAAAGCACTGACCTACGTATCGATCAACCTTAATGGTGTCGCCCTTTTCAGTTCCTATGCACAGCAGCCAAGCGTTTGGAAACGCAGGTTTTTCGCATTATTTTCGCAAGGTCGTGACAATAATGACGAAGAGGAGGGGTAAATTAAAGGTCCGTGTAGATTGCCGAAAAGTTGCTATTCCTTTTTTGAAGAGATGCGTGCAGCAGTTCATCATTCCAGATAATTTGTACACACGTGTTAAACTTGATTTCAATAATACTGATAATACCACTCCAAACCACAATTCACTCATGTTCCTGGTTTCCCATACAACCCACACCGTGTTCTGTCTCCTGAAAATATTTCGCATATTGGTTTGTGTAAGAGGAGACTTTGACAGTTCAGGTTGCGTAATCAACATCCTAATTTTTACCCGTAAACCTAAACATCGACACACTAGTGAACGACCATGGGCCGCTACACCACCATGTAGAGTTGATCTCACCTCAGCCGTTGAGCAAATGTTTGCAGCAAAATTGCAAAGCTCATAGTCTTTCAAAGGGAGTCTTTCGTGTTTAGCGCCAACACCTTAAAGTACTTTTCCAAGCAAGAGACACTGTGACCCTCTTTCTAACATATCAGGCTTAATGGTCTAGTACAGAATCATTTGTGCGGTCTTATGACGCACTTCAACCCCAAGGAAGAAACAATCAGTCCGTTGTGTAGGAATATAGACTGTGCATAGAAAGCTGACCATATCGTTCATAGCCCTGACGATTAACAAGCTATCTACCGGCGATATAAATGCTTTGCCTTTCTAATTTGTCTGGAACGAAAAAAAGTGTTCTGGTTTTCTCAAGTTCGTTCATAGCCCTGACGATTAACAAGCTACCTGTCGGCGATATAAATACTTTGCCTTTCTAAGTTGTCTGGAACGAAAAAAAAGTGTTCTGGTTTTCTCAAGCTTTCGTACAGAGGAAGTAAGGTGTGGTCAGGGTTCTCTCTCGTTGAAACCGGTTCAGACGTTGACCTGGGCTCCGAAGAAATAGCTTACGAACATTTTGACTTACCCGGGTTCGGAACGATCACAACGGATGGTGTCCATGAAAAATTGGCATCAGGCGTCGGGATTTTGCCGCTCCTGTCTCTTGCATGGTGTGTCGTTGCATCGACCCGTTGTGAAAGTGAAGCCGCTCCCACACCCAGCAGGTGATTGTTCGAAACCCTGGAATTGCCAGTGCGTTTTTGCAACCATGCAATTGCCCTGAAATGTGGGAAAGGTATTTTACTGTGTGCCATAAATTGTGATATTTTAACCAAAGTAACCCCTAACTGGACAAATTAACGCCTCAATTTGGAAACTGGGACTGATCGGAAAATACAATCCAAGTAAACCGCTCATGCAAATGGCAAAGATTGTGCAAAAGTTTGCGAGAGAGCTTACGATAACTGCGATTATCTATTTTAGAGACTGCTTTTGAGCAGCTTCGATTGGCTAAAATGTACCGTGATATCTTTCATTCATGTTGCTGGATGAATCCGGCATATCAGAAGCTACCTATGAGGACTATACTCATAAAGAAATCCCTAACACGAATGGATGAGATCGTGAATCATTACCTGGGCGATCCCGCTTCGATTACCACATGGCTGTCTGTCCCTTCATAGCTATCTGCATACATAAAAATGTGGAAAGACACTTCCAACCAAATTTTCTGATAAGCAGGCAAATGAACATCTTGATTTGACCTCGCCTACTCCGTAGTTTGCAAGTAAAATAGCCGGACAAACTTCCTAGCCAGAAATCCAGCATCTACGCATGGCTAGAAAAGCCTGCTGTCGTTAGGCAATTGAATAAAGCGTGGTCATATTGTAAGTACCCTAGAAGTGTACAACTACCACCACTTGCTACAGTGCATACTCACTGTCACTCTCTTGGCAGACCTCAGCTAGTTATCCAAAACTCACAGGTGAAAGCAGTACTCCTGAAAAGGATAAAAATATAGATATCGGCTGCTTGTGCTTTTTCTATACTTTATAACCTTAGTGGAATGGGATACCCAGAGCTTAGCGTCGAGTTCAAAGTTTTCCAACCTCTCTGGTGAACTATCTACGAACATACGATAGAGCGAACTGCCGTGCCACACTTTCCACAGACGCTAGTTTGTCTTGAATACTTTGTATGAACACGAAGACTGAGAATTCGGTTTCCCGGTACTCTCTCTTGTCTTTCATTAACTAGCAGATTTACGATGGCTGCTATAACCCCTACGACCGAATCTTTTTAATGATCTCAAGCCTTCTTGTCTTGATGCAAGCAAACCGAATCTCAAAAATGTCAGGACCAAAGGTACAAATCCATCCTCTCGAATCAGCTTAAAAAGAACCAGATTCAGTGCATGCAAAAATTCTCCTCACCACAACAACTTTGCCTGGCATGTGTTGTTCCCAAATTACACACCCGAATATGCTTATTGATTAATGTAGTCAATCAGATTTCATTTGAACCATACCTGCTTCCTCAGGAGCACCCACCATGAATACTTTGCCAAGAACTTTAAATAATCATTACCGTCCTTTGTCTTCGGGCAGGCTGGTTAGGAAACACGGTCGTTTTTAATTCATATCGATTTACGCCATCGGGTGGCGTTCCTCACTCACTGTTCGTCCCAACTGCTCCAACTGCTTTGCAACCCATATGTGGTTCCTCTGCTGATGACCCTTCTGGGCTCTTTATTATGCTGTCGGCGTTTTTATTTGCTTTAGGTGGTAGGAATGTGTCATTTGGGCAAAAATTAGGGTCTGTCTAACCATCTCTATGGAGCACCGGCATATTATGCCGACTCATGCCGATACCATGAACTACTCCGTTTAGTTTGATAACCATAGATCCCCCGCAGTAAAAGACAAAATAAACCAAAAAATGGCCGATCGCGAGACCAAGAAATAAAGTAAAAACACTAAGGAAAATTAGGGAGAATTGTGACTTTGCAACTCCGTTGATACGGTGGGTTTATGATGCCTCAATGTCATGCTCTTCATAATTTACGTAGGCTGTCGCGGCCGACAAACGATAACTTCCATATTCATATTTAATGGCATTTATAAAGACAGACATGACCGTACATCTTCCGCTTTCTTTCACTATCTAAATTTTCCTCACGCATTTTAGCAAACTCTGAGCGAAACTTTCACCCCTAAGCCCAAGAAATGATAGTTAGGAACAAGTACCTTGTTTTTGCTAAGGAGTTTGACTTCTGTTTTGACTTCCTTTTCTTTTTCCCTTCCTTAAGTTTGATATCCTGGGCCTTGTCTGGTCACAAATTCTCCCAGCCAGGTTTCGGGCTTAGTGTCCTTCTCTAGACCCTAGATTTTTTCAGCTGATAGAACAGTCTTCCTCACCTCAGTCAGAGATGCGGATGACTGTGAGCTCCAAGGTACGTAGGTTCGTCGCTTTCTTAAAGGATGAACAATGGTGAATACCGAATTTGTAGCATTTTTACGTGGGAATCAGTCTTCGTTCAGTAGACGGGTTAGCTCATCAACTGCTGCTCGACGAGTTTTTGCTAGCAGCATTCTTCTCTACTTGCATTGAAGCAAACTACAACATGACCCAGAACATGAATTTAGTCCGATAGGTGTGGCATAATACGATTACTGGAGATAGCTAATTCTTTTGGGTGTGTCGGAACCGTTGACTGGTCACCGCTGATAAGAATCCAGGTAACACGATAAGCACGTCTGTGCTCAGAGCTTGTGCTTGTAAAAACCAACTGGTGCTTATCACACAAGTACAGAAGGCGGCACCGTTTTTTGGTTCTGTGAACATCTAACTGACATTTTTTGTTGAGATAAAACTCGAGTTTATTGTTTGTTACTCCTTGGACACCAACTACGATTGTGAGATCCATACGCTAAGCCACCTAGCGCATTTTGAAATTTCCTTTAAAAGCGCATTATTAGTGCCACCAATACAGATTATATGCATACTAAAATTGCTTCGGGTCATTGGTTCAAGCACAACTATCGGAATAGGACTAAAATAAATGTCCTGCGCAAATCCACTGCTTATCTAGCGATGGCAGATATGTGCCCCCTGAGCGACTCCAGCCTGCTTGCCTGCTCCATACGGGTATCTGCCATAAACTCATGCAAACTGGCCATTGAATCAATCAATCAATCAATTTTCAGCTACAAACCATGAACCACAGGCACACTGGTTCCAGCTGGTACAGCTTCGATTACCGGAAATCGGGAGAGTGTGACATAAAGCCAAGCCTTGGAAGCGATGGCACATCTGGCTGGTTCGGGAACTGGGTAGCTGCGTAATGAAGGCGATAGCTTTGATGAATGACCACCGCTAACTGCGCGATAGCGCAATTTCTACCAGTGTCATTAACCACTGGTGATTTGAGTTCAGGCGTCCTCATCCAGGGGGAGGCAATTGCCGACCCTACGCGGTTTGCTGGTTGGCGTTTTCGTACTTAGTTGCCAGGTCATACACTGTCCACCTCTCGATCGCTTTCACTCAGCACAAGGCTGGGGAAAAGTTCTGCGAGGCAGAGGGTTTTCTGGCATACGGAGTAAATGTCCTAACAAGCGTAGTCCATGAAACGTGAGTAGTTCATCCATCGCGAAAAAGTTCCTTCTTCCTGAGACCATCTGGCATACCTCAATAGTGATGATCTGATGTTCCAATCAGACCTGACAAAGCCTTCGGAGACTGATGATCAAATACTGACATCTTCCGTATGTCCTCTGCGTTAGGGGCCATGTTTATGATACATAAAGCAGTATGGACCGCACCATCGCACCATAACCTCTGTCATTAACAGGCAAACTCACGTCACGTCGGTGCCATAGGTGTCGGAGTGTGGAAAAAGCTCCCTTGGCCTTTCCGTTTCGAAAAATAATCTCATCTCCAGCCAGTTTACCGGAGCTTATACAGCTGCCTAGGTAAATGAATATATCTACCACGTCAATTGACCGTCAAGGAGCTCCGTTTGACTGGTATTCTGTTTTGCTTCCAAATCTCAGACTGTTCAGAATCTCACCGCCTTCTTTGAAAAGCGCAGTGTGTAGACCATCCTTGTCACACTTCAGGATTTAAATCTCATGCTGAATTTCGGTTGCTAATGGTTGATTGGCCTCAGCGTTCCATTCGGGCCCGCTTGGTTCCTCCAGCGGTTGTGCTGAATTGGTGTGCTGAACTACTCTTTCAAGTGCTGAACCCAATGCTCAAGACGGTGTTTGAGGGAATGAATTGCTGTTCTGTCTTTTTCGCGTATTGTCTCACTGGCGCTTGCCTTACCTTGACCGGCTGACCAAATCATTTGGAACACGGCACGGATGTTGCCTGCAGCGAAAGATTCTCCAGCTCCTGGGCTTTCAAAATCTACCAGCGTTCTCTGTCATTCTTCAAGCTCCTGATTATCCGGTGCGTCATCACGGCCGCTGATTACTGGTATAGCCTTCATGGCGGCAATGGGATTCGCTGATCTCGAAGGTATCCAGTGTTCATTTGGTTCAGTCAGATGGGCTGGACAAACAGTTCTGAAAGCTCAGAAGGTCTCCTCCACTCAACCTCCAAGCAATCTTCGTCATTCACATGACTGTGCGTTTCCAGTAGCTTCCTAACCAGATCAGCTCGATACTCTTCATCTACTGAAACTTGTCAAAGTTGATAAACGGAGCTGCTCTCATTTGACACGCGGAATGCTGGAGGTTAGCGAAGTGCTGACCGTGGCCGCACGATGGTTTGGTCAGATTCAATTTGCGTATCCCAGAAGGAACCTCAATCCTTAACCGCGGCTCCATTAATAACTGATGGTCCAACTGAGTCAACGACTGTCTTGTGGTCTCCAATTAACTCGGTATGAGCATTTGTGTTGAAAGCTCATACTGGCTAGAGACAGACAGTGATTTGAAGAAGCCGCTCTCCATTATAAGTACGTTCAGCATCGACTCCAAATCGACCACCTAAGTGTGCCTCTTCCGGACTTGGTTGTCCAACTTGGGCATTCATATCACCCACCAGGATTACTATATCCGTCCTCCTTGCCGACCGAAGCAGTCAAGACAGATCTTGTTAAAGCTCGTCGTTCTCAGTCTCAGAACTGCAGTCTGTTGAGCCGTATGCTGATAAGACAAACACCGCTTGCCACACCGACTTGTGTTAATCTTAATTGAGCCAGACAACCGCACAGCGCACGGGCGACAGTTTACTGAGATTTAGTTCAGTAAAGCTTTTAGTCTCGGGGCTGAATGCACCTCCCACATCGCAGATACCAGGAGCCATTGTGTCAGGGTCACCAGATACCCGAAGAGTGAAATGCGGGACATCTGAGATCGTCCTAAGCTGCTTGAAAAGCACGACTGAAGTTGGGTCTTGTACGCGTGTTTCAGAGACACAACACAGAGATGGAAAGTAAGGTTTCAGCAAGGGAAATCTGTTGCCCAATTTGGCAAAGAATACAGACATTGAATGCTGCAACGTGGATCAGATCTTTTGAGGTGAGCAGGTGATTATTTTGGTTTATTTTTCTTGGCGATGGTTGAGACACGTAACAGTGGCTATGGGATTGGTAGACTATTTGATTGCACTGCACTTTACGGTGGGTTGGGAGGGAATGAGGGGAGAAGGCTGTATTCTAATCTCCATTTGAATAGGTCAATCTTTTTACAAACCAGTCAGCTCATTATCCTTCCTGTAATTTTAAGACAGTCCGCTCTTTTGGGGGGCAAAATATGGAGCTTGCTTCACGGACAAACACCAAGGCTACTCAAAACAGCAGCAGATTTATCAGATGCCAAGGTTTTTCACTGAAACTTCTCCAGCACTAATCGTTACGACATCCTCATCAACGCATTTGTGTTTCCATACTGGCTGATAGTGTGAAATGAAGAAACTTGTTCAATGCTTCTACCCAAGATCACTTGGGTATATCCCTGGCAATAGCTGAATTTCCTTGTTTAATCAGCAAGTAAGGTGTTTTGTGCAGCCTCATTCGTGAAACGATCCTTCTGATTTTGAAAGTAATGCTCACAGCCAACATGTCTCAAAACGCTAGTATCGTCTGTTACTGATCGGGGACTTAACGCTCGCAGAAGACAAATAGGAAGCGTAAAACTTAATATGCTTGTCGTCTGAGGGCATTGACCCTGTGATCATAAACAGGTGTCAATGACTACGTTTGAGACCTAGTGGGTTTCACTCAATGGGTCCTGTGACTCATGGAAGAAAAACACGAATGGCTTCTGGTGTATTTGACCTCCTCTTAACTTGTTCCCCATATGTGGCGTCTCATCCCTGAACGCGAGTTTGGAGACTCCTGACTTAGTAGGATTATTGTCTATCTCTTTACCTGATCGGGGACTTAACGCTCGCAGAAGACAAATAGGAAGCGTAAAACTTAATATGCTTGTCGTCTGAGGGCATTGACCCTGTGATCATAAACAGGTGTCAATGACTACGTTTGAGACCTAGTGGGTTTCACTCAATGGGTCCTGTGACTCATGGAAGAAAAACACGAATGGCTTCTGGTGTATTTGACCTCCTCTTAACTTGTTCCCCATATGTGGCGTCTCATCCCTGAACGCGAGTTTGGAGACTCCTGACTTAGTAGGATTATTGTCTTATCTCTTTACAGATATACACATGCTCCTTGTTCCTTAACTCGGTTTCGTTTCCAGCCTGGACAGAGTCAGCTTATCTTGGCGTAACTTTCTCCAGAAATCATGAGAAAGGTTCTTGCCACCCGAAGCACATGATGCCCAAAAGATGCTCATTGCTTGGCGTTTTCATTGTGGGTTCAGGTATGTTTGCTCCAAAGTTTCCAACATCAAGCCTCTCGTGCACCGCAGACACTTTTAGTAGGATGATTATCATAGCACTGATTCAGACAGCGTACGGACCTGTTCATCAGGACTTCGATGCTCGATTTTAGTTCAAACTCGGCCACTTGGAGTCGTGTGACATGCGTGAAGCTAAGCAAATTCGTCCCACTAACCAGCCCACGTGTCCACGATAATCTCTTCTTCTATTCCCTAACGCTAAGTTATACTTACGTCCAGCACCCTTGAACTCTCATGCAGCACTATTTTTATTTCATCCGCAGACACTGTTGAGCGTAGAACTCTCAAGCGCAACTACCGGGGTTCTTACATTGCTGTCTCCTCCAACCCTCCCAGATAACTTGTCCTCGTCATTTTCTCCGGAATGGCGCTGTTGACCAAGACTTAAGTTTGGGGCATGTTGATTCATGACCTTAGTTATCTTATAGTCACTAATCGATTGTTACGGTGTCCTAGTTCCTTGTAATCAAGGATTCTAAGCCACTTTTAGTTTCTTTTCTACAGACTCAGTTCCGTTCGAATTTTGATACTGCTGTCAGGCATCGACTAGACAGCTTTATTTTCAGCCCCTTCCCAGCGTTGGTCGTATTCACAAAAAACGGCTCAATTGATGGATAGAATAATCCCACTGCACATTTCCTGTGGCGCAGAATATCCTTACGAAAGGTACATAGGTTATTTTACATTGGCCAGATGATTACCGACATGAACCCTCCACTCACGAAACAGTCACTCTTGATTTACCATCAAATGTGTCGAACCGACATTTTTGTCTCTCCTTTTTACCCTGAACTGGATCCCGAAGAGTCGAAATTAACATCAAGTGACGAAAATGAAATGCCCTCGTTCCAAGACAAATCAAACAATTTTGAGAACAACCGCAGCTGGTTGGGCACAAATGGGATCGAAAAGGTGTGGCGTGAAACAATCACTGTGGTGACAGATCGATAGAATAGGACAGCGTTATATACAGACGTTTTGCTGGAGGTTTCGGTCACCACGGATGATTTCCTTTAAGTTCAGGGACAAGTCACCGTAGATCAAACATTGTCATGCGCATTCTAACGTTCAACTAAATCGATTGTAATGCTAAAACGAATTAACTTGGGTCAGAATACATGTGGTATTCATCTCAGTACAATACAAAGGAATCGCCAACACAATGATAGTTCACTTTTGGACGTAATACACTACTCATAAAGCTAATGAAAATTCTTCGACGGCCTACGAGAGATTCAGCTGGGTTCCAGGCGAGTGTCCCGCAACACCAACTTGGTCTGCAGAAAGGTATATTTCGTGAGTTCATTTAGTTTGGAAACCTCTTACATCTTGTTGCTTTGGCGAACTAACGTATATTCTAAACCAGATCACAAGCTGGCAGCTTTGAAAGTTGGATATCAGACAATGTGATCTCAATCACCCACAGCCTGGCTGAAATAGTTCTCCAGATTGAAATCGAATAAATAAGGATTCGGCAAGTTTGTCGCACTTAGTTATTGACCTACCTGCTTGTTCCCAAGCTGGATACTCGCCAGAACTCCAACCGAGTTTCAAACGGGAATAGGAATTTATAGTCCGTGGTTAGCCGTGTCATCCATTTAAATTTGTTACTTGTAATATCCAATTCGAGTGGAGAGGTTAGTGTGTGAATGTTGGATAGTACAGACCAAACGTCCCGTGAATAGCTGGTCAGTTTTCTCGTAAGCCTGGATGAGATAAACACAGACGGTTCCACATCCACGGAGCGTTTTGACTGCATACCTTCAAGGAACGCTGTAACTTCGGTTTCCATTGAGTCATCTGGTTCACTTTGCTCTCGCCAGGATGCTGCTTTGACAATTGGACAAGAGGACTGGCAAACGGCTTGAAACCTATCTCCCCGCTCACCTTGTGAACTTATTAGGTTTAAATACCCATGAATTGCAGCCAGCAGTTCCAAGAGCTCCTCCAACGAACTTGGGTCCACAAAAACCTGAGGCGCTAAACCGGACTCATTTATCTGGGCAGACTTCCTCGCTGGTGCCTGATAAAACATGCACGACAGTCGTTGGTGACTAAGACGGTGCGTACCAATAAATCATACGAGCGAAAATAAGTAGTGCAATGGTGGAATGGATTAATATTTCACTAATAAAATAACAGCAAAACGGAACAGGTCTAGCGAAGTCGTTCTATGAATGACAGGCGATTTCCAGGACTGAAAGGCTTTTCGATAGATGAGGGATAGTTAATAAAGAGACCAAACTGTTTGCTCGAACGATATATGGTGTTTCCAAATAACGGAAACATCCATCCGTCCCCATATGGACATTTCCCTCTTGATAGGCCACCCCTATTGTGACTTACTGAGCGCTGGTGGAATTCTGTGACGGTCCTCGGCTTCCTGCTCCAACCAATATGGTATTTCAAGAGATACGGTAGCTTCAGACATCCCTTCACGGGGCAAAGGGAAAATTATTACAACCATACTTATGATCACAAAATGTTCCACAAGGTCACGCCAGAATCTTCGTGACAGGGGTGACAGGGTGAGGAGAGACAGGCGTGAAGCTGTAGGTTCTCGATCCAGGTTGGCCGCCATTCCGACCAATCAAGGCACGTCTTCGTTTAGTCTGTATCCCGCACGTAACCCGTCCGACTGACGTGATGTTCGGTTAGTAGGAGCGGCTGGTCTCCGAAAAAACCCTTAGGATGAACGAATTTTTCCGTTTTCTTTTGAGCTACGTGAACTCCCCCAGAAAGGACCATTCCTCAGATAAGACCACTTTTGGTCAGCCGCACTCCCTTTACCACCAAGTTGTACTTACTCTAGTTTAGATCTATGCATATTGGATCGAATTGCACTGGTTTTGGAAATGACACTGGAGCGATGTGTCAAGTATGCGTAAGACACAAAGTACTAATTCATTGTAATAAAACAGTATTTCTGTTATTTGGGACACATTGCTCTTTCGACCAATCTTACCAGTGATTTAACGTTTGTCTCTTTTTTGTATCTCTTTTTCCAGAGCACTGTAGTTTCGCTGGTGTCAAAAAGACACACAAAGGGACAAAGTCACAAATTTAACCAATAGTTTTAAAGAAACTGTGTTTCCGCTAACTTATCTGCTCTGGAATGCATCTCAGAGTTGTATTATATAGATAAAAAACAAAAAACCCTTTATTGACCAATAGTACACTCAAACATACCTAAGGAGTACAACATTCTTCAACTTATTCCCAACCCAGTTGTTGTGAGTATCACTATCTCCCATTTTACCCCACACTGACTCCTCCTATAGACTCTAGCTCCGCTTAGAACAGAATGTTTGAGGGTTCCCGGGGTTCTCATAAGATTTGCCGTTGTTTACGTTTCAAGATAGATTGTCCACTTATATTTGAGCATCACTTTGTGCATTACTCCGTAAAGTTGCTACGCTGTGCTGCAAGGACCATCGGGCAGAATAAGACCAAATAGCTCGGCTGACAAAACATTGGCAACCTTTTGTCCAAATTACCGGAACATTCCGTGAGGACAAGACAGTCGCTTCCGAAGATATTTTAGAAATATTCCTAAAATCTCGAGGGAGAACCTACGAGTTAAAATTGAGCAACTAAAATGTGAAGCTTTTTCTCATACAACAGTTGCTCACCATCCCACTCAGTAGGTTAGCTTCTCGCAACTGGTCCTTGGATATGTCATCAAGGTGATAGTCCAGAAAGTAGGTCCGATTCCATAGTTTGGCCAAATGAATTCCCTGCCCTCGAAGAACCCCACTTCCGGGGAAGTCTTCAACATGGTCCGCGTATTTCTATCAGAGCGAAAGAGGAGACAAGACCAAACAACAGTAGCTGGTAGCAGAAAACAAAGACAGAGCGAGGTGTTGAATGAAAACTGGTCTGAAAAACATGCACTTTGATCTAGATGAATCACAGTAGTTTTGAATTCGATGTGCTCCGTCATGATAACTGTATCTTTTAATCTCAGCTGACTGGTTTAATCAAATGGTCCAAAATCAACGGGTACTCATGAAGTCGATTAGGTAGGACTTAGGTTTCCACTGAAAGTCCTAACAACATATCCTCATGTGAAAGGCAGATAGCCAAGAAAAATGGTTAGTGTTGACCGGGGCTTTTACACATAGACTCGCGGAAGTAGAACATTTAATGTCATTTTGATTATCTGCACATGACAACCATATATGTCATAAAATAATGTTCCCCTAAACTGGACAGCGAAAAGCTTACCTTGATCCCCATATATATA
>NW_008751692.1:0-26749 GCF_000715545.1 Opisthorchis viverrini | reverse complement strand
GTGGTTGGCTACACTGGAGACATTTCTCATTTATGCCTCATTGATAAGATTAAATTGCCGGTGCTCCGTTCGCTCCGGAATCCACGCAGTTTCCCTGGAATTACCTCATCCAACAAGTGGATGTTGATGGGTTATCCTCAACCAACTAATCTCGCCTCACTTGTTGTAGTACTATAGTTGTATTCACACTGGCTCCTTGTATATGAGTTCATTTAGGGATCCGCTGGTTTTGGGTATGTTCGGGACTTGGCTGTTTAAAAGCTTTTGCATCAGAGTTCCACAAAATTTCCAAGCATTTCTCTGGTTCTTATATCTAACTTGAATGAGCTTCTTCCTGATCAGCACTCGCCAGAAAGGGATCCGCGCTGCATTCAAACCCACTTATCACTTCTGTGATTAGTACATGATCCAGGTGTCTGCCGCATAATGATATAGTCGACTGAGTATCCATGTCCATCTGTTGGGTAACACTCCCCAGTTAACCACGTGCTTACCATTAAGTTTCTGCTGCACACATCGTTATCGGTCTTGGTCGTTCAAATGGTGAAAGGAGGGAAGCCCTTCGATGCGAAGTCATTTACTAGTGAACACGAGCTAAGCAGTTACTAGTCACTAGACAGGTTTCTAGCCTGTTTTGTCTGTCTCACAATCACCTGTCAACATTGTGACATGAATACAACCTTGATGAGCATGTCAACTGCGGTTTCGTGACCTTTTGAGGGACGCCATGTGATTCCCCATTATTGTTTTCACGTCCCACCACTAAAAGGACACATATAATGACAACACGGTCAACCACACATGCACATCACCGAAAAACGCGCACGCAGGAAAGCAGTTCTGGCTCTATACAAAGCCTGAACAACGCACGTCACACACCGGTATAGGATTTACCAGCACAGCGTCGCAAAGCGTCAACCCCCTCTGGTTAGCCGCATCATCAACGTTAAAGTGTTAGTCAACTGGATAAGTCTGCAACTTTTGACCTGTTTTGTTTTGAGTTTGCACTTATATTGCTCGAGGTTCACCTACCTTTTATACTACATCTGTCCTCTTGTAAACATACTTTTTATTAATGCGTATTACCTTCTGTCAGCTTCCCAAACAGGTTGACGTACATTGTCTAGGCTGTAGTGGCGACGAAGGCTGTTTATTGCTCGTTGTCCATGTTTTGATAGATGTTTCGTTGACTGCTCTCAAGGTAATCGGCGATGATAGGTGGTTGGATTCAGAAACTATGGCAGGTATGACACTTAAGTTGGCACCAGTTTTGACCAGGAAATTGAAACCTGAGTTCTTGTCAAAAACGACGAGTTTTGACATTGAGGGCTGGGATGCTACTCGCGTCTACAGCCTAGCCTGTTGGTTTCCCGAGTGCGGACTAACTGGAGGTGATGTTGCTCGGAACAAACAAGTTTGTGTGCATTTTCCTGCGAATCGACCGAACCAAGTATGGTACCAGCAGTACTCCTTAGAACGTTTAGAGGAAACAGAACGACAGCCTTTCTGTGCATGTGCTGCCCATTCAGCCTCCCCTACCTGAGGGAACAAGGCCACAGGGTGAAAAGGAGCAAGCGCCTCTAAAGCTATCAGGGACCAATAGCTGTCAAGTGGGATGGAAACAGACGATTGGCTGAGACCAGCAGGGCATGCAAAGGAGGCCTGAGGTCCGCACCACCCAAAAGACTCACCCAATGCGCACACTCAGCTGGTTCGGGACAACGGCCATCCAGACTCAGCTACTCAGTGATACACAAAGTGATCACCAGTACCACTCAGAACTAATGATTAGTCTTACCACACCTTGACCGTTTGTTTCCAGTGGTCAACACATTTTTTTTGTTAGATGAGATACATTTCAGTTAACTTCCATTGAAAAACTTGACGAGGATTACTGAGTGAGTTCTGTACAACCATATTTCTTTTATGCACCGGATCCACACACATTTGCGCTACCGATTGCTCGAGAATGAAATTCGCTTCACAAGTGTAATTCTAGACTGGAACACAACCATGCATGAAAAATGCAAAGGACTGACCAATAAATAGTGTACCAAGTGGACATCAGGATTTTTCATGGTGTACGCGTCTGGTATACTTTCAGTTCGTTGGATGTCTTCTGGACCCATGTTTCTGGTCGAAGAAGTCACATGGTCCTCTGCCAGGTTGGTTGAGACCGATTCGCAAGTTTTTTGTGGTGTATTTGAAACGGAACTCGATCCGGAAGAAGTCAGGGTGACGACTGAACAAGAGAATCCTCCTGAAGGATCAGTAGCTTCCTCCTGACGAAGACGGAGATAGATGGGTGTTTTGCTCTTTCCCACTCGCAGAGAGGGCGATTCATTTGTGGAAAGTCCGTCGGGAGGCCAGTGCACTCGCATTGGAATGGTGAATGTGGCTATAGAGGGTAGGTGTGAAGTTCCCGTCCTGGTTTCGAACGGAGGTATAAGACCGTTGAGACTGGATTCAATATTTTCAACCCTTATACCATCCGAAGGCTGCAAACGAGTCAACTGTTTGGGAGCAGACGTGGGAATAGAGGCCAGTGGTTTGTTCGTAGGTGTTCGAAAATTTGCCAATGCGGGTCGAGACGATGGAGGTGATGAAAGACACTTTTCGCCAGATATTACCAGATTTTGGTGATCTACTTCAGCAGTCTTCTGATACAATATTGTGGGCGCAGCTTGTTCACTGTTTTCAGCGGAAAAGCTCGTTTCATTGTATAAATGTGGAGGCACTAATTTCGACTGGGTGTTTGTGGTGTCAGTTCTGGTGTAAGCTGAGCAACTTGGCTGGTTGTCTTCGGCTGCTTGCTGAGACTGCGTCGCTTTCTGACGTGGGATGACTTGTTTACACTCCTCAGAACCCAAGATGTCGATATTCATACACTGCTGCACTAGCTACAGCAAGAATGATAACGCAGATAAGTAGCTAAGTGGTCGTGTGGATGGAACAACTAACGGTAATCTATCGACCCTTTTTGGTAGTTATAACGTGTCTATTTCGAAAGCTTACAATTTTACCTAGTTGAGCTATGGAGGAAATAAGAAGACTGCTAATAAAAAGTTAAGCGTAGATCTTTGTCCAAACTTCTTCATCCTATGAAGCAGTGTCAAATGTTTGATAAGTCGCCCTTCACACTGAAAGTGGAAACAATATTTATTTCCTGCAACCTGGAATATTGTGTTCACCAAAGCTGTCAACCCAATTTTACATTTGTCATAACAATGATCAACCTTAGATGGACAAAACATATATATTATACAGGGAAAGGAGATACTCATGTCTGTCTTACAATTCCTTTTTTTTCTCATGTGTTTTTGTGGGCAGAAAATCTCAATTGTTGCCGAGCGCTCGGCTCCTGGCAACTGAGTCCTCTACATTATTCGGTCAGCCCAAACTATCCGTAACATCCCCTTAGTGGTAGGCTCGATAGTCAGCTAAAATGACCAGTCACTGCCCAGCGGTAAGAGTGAAGCCAAGTGAAAATAGTTCTATGGGCTACTGGATGGCGGAAGGCTGGTATTTTCAATTAGAATTCCTATCCATCTACGGGCATCATTCCATGCGGTCGACGGTGAGATATGGAGTTATCGGAAGACCCTTAGTAATACTACGTGGGCTATCAGTGAGGTGCCACACTTCCTGAGGAGGATATATCCTTGGTAGCTGCCAGAATTTTTTCTAACTGAGAAGTGTGATGTATTCGAATCCTGTCTGGTTAATGAAGTTTTAATCTACATGTCTACTCACAACCGAGGCTATTGTCGCCGTGACGTTTTCTTCTGGAAAAGTCGTTTCAGGAACTAGAAACCGAATGAGTGTGCAAATGGATGTATTTAGCAAATAACCATAACACTTTCTACTTAATTTGCTCCCGCCTGTACTGCCTGAGGTATGTTGTAGTTTAGCAGCAGGTCGCAAAGAAAGTGTGAAGTGAGTTTTCACAGCATTGTGACGAAAAATCTTTGTTGGACAGTTGTGAATGCACTCTTTCAAACTCATTACTTATCATCCCAATACTATTCTCTAAAAAGAATATTGTTTTTTATTTACAAACAAGATGAGAATGTAAGGACCTGCTTACATGAGCTAGCTGGCTCTCCACACAAGACAAAACACTTGTAAACCGGGTCAAACGATGCAATGCGTTATTCAAGGAAACGAGGGCTTACTGATGACATACAAACGGGATCTCTGCTCTCGTAGTCGTCGAATTTCAGAAATTTCCGGCAACCGTGATGCTTTGGGATTTTCGACGGCCTACAGAGAGACCTATGAGTCTCCATTATGTATCCATTTTCCTCAATATTCTTCAATATTTGCTGTTCGAGTGCAGTGTCAATTGCATCGAGTTCCTCGTCGTAATGAGTCTCAGGTCCTGCGACATCAGCCTCTTGTATTTTAAATGACACGAAGCCGAGACTTCTCGATAAATCCTCACTCAGTTCGTTTGCATCGTTTTCATATTCTCCTATATCCACATCATTGAGCCCTTCGTTAACCCCGCCATCCTCGGCATCATCACTGTCAATCGCCATCTCTGTACTGGCTGGTAACACTGTAATGTATGCATCTGTACAGGCACTCAAATGACACAAAGGCGCACATTCCAAATCAACAAATCCATCATGATTGAGTTGTGCCTCAGTTGCTAGCATAGACAGTGTTGGCTGTGATGGAGAAGGAAATGTTTTCAGGAGGTTACCACTGGAGCTCCCACAACTCAGATGATCCTTATACTCGGGCTCCATTGCCAGTTTATTTTCGGTAGGAAACATGAACTTTTCAGGGAGGCTAGTCTCGTCATTTACTGCTTCGGAAAAATCCGACTGTGACTGAGGTCCTCGCCCAGTGATGACACCTTCCACTGCGAGCGAACCTGCATCTTCCCAGTGGGATGTCTGATGAGATCGAGAAAAAAACATTTCTTATTTTTTAGTCTTACTTTAGAGAATTAGAATTTCTTGAGCTACAACTTCAGACAATAACCTCGTTCACGGACAGTCAGCACTACAAACTGCAGGCGCTTGTGCCGATTGGCTGACTGCTCGCAGATGCACGTTCTGAACAAACATTTCAACCAGTTGGCTGACTTTTTCTTCAGCCGTAGGGACTAAGAGTTGTTTAACCAACTGATGATAAGGGGATCGTTTTCAGAAACCAGGAAGGCTTTTCGTGTGAAAACCATCCGGAAAAACGTGTAGTTATTTCAGTCAATAATTGCCTTTACTTCTAACGTAAACTTCCGAAATGACAGATCTCCCATGGGTTCTTTGAATTCCCAACCCTCGTTGAATGCATTACCAAGGCATTTACTGAATTGAGTCTAGGTGCGACTCAAATTCGATACTCATGAACCAGGTTTTAGGCGCGGAAAATATTGATGGAAATTCAGGGGTTATTATCAATAAAATTTCTCTTGTTTTATAAAACAAACCATTCTTCACGCACGTCTGATATCACAATGGGAGACTGACTAAGACACTTGGAAAAGGACTCCTGTATCAAGAGAGCAAACCTGATGAGTGTGTTACTGAGTCCTTATTAGGCTTAGTCCTTAGTAGAATTACTGAAGCCGATGAAGCAGATGCAAAACTGGTAAACTTTCAACCAATGGGCATTTTAGAGAACCACTCATTGCATGCCAGCCCATACAAAGCTGTGCCTGAATTTTCACTGTGAAACTCACATGAATTTCTGGATTGGAAAGGTCGAAGGAATGGTGCACGGATCTACGGACGATACTACTTACCCGCTGACCAACTGGTATGACATGTGATTGTCGGTCGCAAACATGCAAACAAGTGAGCTCGAGAAATGAATGTCAGCGGGTATTTTCCGTAAGGAGGAAGCAAGAGGCACTCAGCTGAACAGTAAGGTGGATGCACCTCATGTGGCTCAGCCTGCTAAAATCCAGCTGTGGTAATATATGGTTCACTTCGGAGCCTGCAAACTGATAATTCTCAGGATAAAAGACGCCTTAGGATGAACCCTCTTACGTATCAGTTACGAATAGTCGAAAGCTGGCAGGCACCAAGCAGTCAGTATCAAACGCACGCATGGCAACGAACACATCCTCAAGCATATTGTGTACGGTCATTTTACGAATCCCAGTAACAAGGTTCAACAAAGGTGGAATTCCCTTTATCTCAGATCTTTTCAGGACTTGACGGGATCATTCTTACTAATAGGATGGCTCACCACTTGTACGTAACCGGATTTTACCCGCCTCAAAACGTGCGAGCAAAGCTTCATTGTTTTCCTATTCGTTTGCCTTGGGATATCTTTGAAAAGAAGGGCACAATCCTCACTTTAGAGCGGTAACGTGAGTGACTAAGTGCTCTCTACTAGCAGGGAACTAAAATTTGATTCAAAGTTCAAGAGACATGAGAAGTGACCACTTCTGGAGGTGGCAGAATGTGTTACCGGGGTCACCGAAACTAGGGAAGCGCAAGCCAGCTGATTCCATCGATAGGTCAACATTCAGGAAGATTGTTCGATTGTCAAATGGGAATCACATGTGTGAGTTGAAGCTGAGGTAAACAAGTCTCATCCTTTAGGTTGATGTCATACACTTGCAAGGACTACATAGGCTGACTGTGATTAGTTTGACGCGACTCCAGAAAACTTGTAGCGCACAAACAACGTTCTATGTTGTCTCGAGACGAAACAATGCATCAGGGTTTCGTCTATATTGTGTGACTGACAGACTCGGCGGTGATGTACGGAAGCATTAGTCGTTCCCATAGGTCTGACAAAGCTTAATACTCGGTCAGTTGATATGGTTGTTAACGTGCAATCAAACAGTTCAACTCCAGTCCATCGTCCTATGCCTGAGATTACGTAATGTACACCACCTTTGTAAGGTGTTGATCTATGTGCTACTGAGTGAATAAACCAGTCAGTCCACAAGTAAGCTTCACTATAAAATATCCAACGGTACTCATCATAATACAAGCTTCCGATTTCAGCGCTGTCAATTCGAATGTGACCTGGAGAAAAACACCATTATTGAGCCGTTATGTAGAATTTACAGTGGATGCTTGTCCAAAGACAAGCTGATCCTAAGCTCACTTATCCCCGGGCCCATTTATATTAGGGTACTTTATCGTGAGCAGTTTGTCAGCAGCCACTTGACAGCTGGAAAGATATGTTATATGACCGGCTGTCGTGTTGTTTTTGCCAACATGGAACCTGCCGCTCCTCCGAATCGGTCTTGGTTCGTCGTCACTCCGGTGACTGGTAAGTTGCTCACTCAGTAGTGCACTAGTAAGCTAAGCAGTACAGTGGCATACACAGCAACCCGTTCAGACAAAAGTAGCTGCGTGTTGTAGACCGAATTTGAAAAGAGTGGTTATCTTTTAAATTACTCCAGTGTCAACTATTGTTTAGAGCATCATTTCAGCTCTATTACCAGGATAGTTATCTGCAGCTGTACAGCTCCCCCACTGCTTTGATGGAATTCAGGCACTTTGGAATATACACGTTCATGCTGGACTGCGTGTGTTACATTTCGTTAAGCACAACTCGGAGTTTGACGGATATCAAGCGTAAAACAGAAAGCCCAATTCGCCCCCCCCCCCCACAATTACTCACGTACCGGTGTGGTCGTCCACAGTTTCGTTACGCTGGATGACTGTACCCCCTGTCGTCGCTTGTCACGAAAACAACGCAGAGTGGGTGGGACGGTCTGACTCACACTGTTTCTTCGGCTCAGTCGTCCAAATACCACCAAAGCTGCGCCTGTGCGTCCCTACGAAATCCATGCGATTGGCTCAGGCACTCGGACTTTCAATCCACACATTGTGCGCATGAGTGCTCCTGTCTGTGGCGCGCGCGCGCCTCTGGAGGGAAGCTTTCTACCTCAAGAACCCATTCTACCTGTGCAACAGTGCGTTGGTGCAGCCGATCCAGGAGATGCAATGTTCACGGTGTATCGGATTCATCGACTTGCGATAGTGATTTTATAGACAGACCACATGAGTTGAAACGAACCGTACGGTCACTAAGCCATGAGTGTGGGCGGACAGGCAGAACTGACCTAAGCTCGTGTAAGGCCCTACTTCGAAGGACGGGGATGGGAGATGACAATTCAAGTTGATGACCTATCTTGATTTTGTGTAGCCGATTGCGGAGGGACGAAAATCGATCGCTAACCGTGTATCGCCTTAGGTTCAGTCGGTGTATAGTCCTCTGAGATTCGCTACACTACGAAAGCCACACTGCGTAACCGTTGGTAGCCTCCTAACTCTCGGTCAGGCCTAGCAAGTTCCGCCTGTCAAATAGAAATAGGTTCAGGTGGGCTAACGTGTTCCGGCATGTTTCACCGTGACTTCCATTTATTTTAATGTTCATGTTTATGTTCTCTTATCAGAGCCTGTCTACTCACGCCCATACAACAACCAGATGTGTTTACGTCCATAAAATGCAGATCTTCGCCACAGAATGAGATGAAAGTGACTGCAGTCAGTTTTATGGTGCTACAAACTCTTACGCATGAACTGAAAACATGGAGGGACAAATGATGAAGAAGCTAATGTCGCCAGACTTTTCACACTTCGCATTAACCAATAAAGTAATTTATAAATATCCTCCCAATGGAAGGAATCAGCAATTTGCTGAATTTCTGTCAAAACGTCTACGTCATGATTGGCTGATCTGGCCTGAGGTATTCTGAAGAACGTAAAGTTTTCTGAAAAAATAAGCAGTACATCTAAGATAATCTGTGCTGAAGTCCAACTGACGGTCCACTCTGAACCTACAGTCAGGATAATTGCTTGACTCATGCTATCGGAGTCGTCTGCAGTTTAGACGGGAGGTTTCCTTCCTCCCGTTCCAAATTTCGCTCCTTTATGAGAGAGCTGTATGCGATCTCCTGCGGGCGCGTACGAGTATATGGGAGGCTCTTGCCTGAGTTCACCACGTCCAGTGATGTAAGACAAGGTTATCCCCTTTCCTTTTTCCTATTTAACTTTGTTATTGATATACTGCTTGAAATTTCTTCGCCTGCATCTGAAACCTCGGGAGTCGAAATGCTCCCGGGACGTTCCCTCACAGATATTGAGTATGCAGACGATAGTACTCTCCTTGATTCAGATTCTTCCCCAATACAAACGATTTTAAATAACCTAAATAACTCTGCCGCACGGTTTGGCATGTGCTTCACACCTGCAAAGTGTAAAGTGCTGCTACAGGACTGGGTGGGATCAAATCCACATTTCATGCTTGCAGGTGAGCCAACTGACGTGGTAGATAAATTTGTTTATCTGGGCGGCTGTATAGGTACCAGTGGGCTGGCTGAAGATAAGATTATTTTTCAAATCGGAGAGGCCATGGCGGATTTTTCCAACTTCCGACACCTATGATACCGATGTGACGGGAGTTTGCCTGTCACTGACAGAGTATACCCTGCGGTGGTGCGATCCATACTGCTTTGTGTATCAGAAACGCGGCCCCCACACGTGGAGGACGTACGGAAGATGTCAGTTTTTGATAATCGGTCTCCAAGGATTGGTCAGGTCTGATGGGAACATCGGATCATCACTACTGAGGTACGTCAGATAGTCTCAGGAAGAAAGGCCTTTTTCGCGATAGATGAACCACTCACGTTTCATAGACTACGCTTGTTAGGAAATGTACTCAGCATGTCAGAAGACCGTCTACCTGACAGAACTCTTTTTGTCCAGCCTTGTGCTGAGTGAAAGCGATCGAGAGGTGGGCAGTGCTTGACCTGGCAACGAAGTAAAAAATCACTAACCAGTAAACTGAGTCGGGTCGGCAACTGCCGCCTCCCTGGATGGGAACCCCGGGACTCAAATCACCAGTGGTTAATGACATTGGCAGAAATTGCGCGATCGCGCAGTTAGTGGCGCTTGTGCATCAAAGCTGTCGCCTCCAGTGCGTAGCTATCCAATTTCCGAACAAACATAACATACCTTCAACTTTAAGGCTTGCTTATATGTTCCACTTTCCCGTTTTCCTCTGGTCAAAATTGTAGCAGCTGGAACCAATATGCCTGTGCTATATGGTTTATAGTTGATAAATTGAGTAATTGTTGCCGTGACGAAAACAGCCGCCCGCTGCATATGCAGCCCACCGAAGTCCACCGTTTGTTCGGTTGGTGAGCTTGGGTTGGCTCCGACAATTCTGTCTGCCCGTTCAGACTCACTGCCAAGTGGGCGTGTGGTCTATCCGTGTAGCAGCCCCGTGATGAGCCGATAGGTCACGCGCATTGCATTCCCCCTTTCAGCTGCATCGGCTCACTGCCGTACCCTAGCTACGTGAGGATTAGGTTACTGAGGGGGAGCCAAGTGGGAATGACTTCCCCTGTGATGGCGCGCACTCAAAGGCAGGTGCGTCGTACGCACACCTGTGTATCTGTGTGTGTATCTGTGTGTGTGTGTGTGTGTGGACTGGAGCTTCAGATACCTGAGCCAATTGTTTAGGCTTCGTGAGGTGCACAAAGCACAGCGTCGGAGGCCTTGGCAGCATGCTGACGATCAGTCGAGGGATGGCGACCATGCACCGAATGACAGTACAGTTAAGCCTTGGAAGCAGATCGTGTGGCAGGATCTTCTCTGTTCAATATTTGAGTGATAGACACATGACACAGACTTTGCATTTACGATTCATTTTTCGGCGCTGTTAGCAGCAAAAGTTTAACCAACCGAATGCATCCAGTTAAAGCCTTATACATCTTATCTATTGAGCTGTTTACGAAATCATTTTGAACACAGTAACTTACCATGGTTTGACTGTTCTCTTTGTGCTCTAAAGAAGGATTGACCTCAGAAGCCGCCGTCATCAAAGGACCTGAAAGGAATTTATGTAACGCTGAACTTTCCGCATGTGTGACTTCAATGAAATGGTTAAAAAATAACGATTTTTGCTTTGAGTTTCTCCCAAAAAATGAGGTGTCCCTACTGCTTTAGTAGCACATTATCGATTGTTATCTTCCTGAAATATGTTTAAAATCCAAAAGAAATGGATCGAAGAACTAAATTTTGTATTTGTCAGAATAGGTAACAATGGATCGTGGATCTGGATCCACTGTCAGCCTTGATATAAAAGAGACAGACCTAGACTGGTTTCCATTCTCCTAGGTCACCTTTATGGACCATGTAAAATCGGACTGACCATCAGTTTTTCGCCTGTTGGACCTGTGGAACCCGGCAATTCGTAGCCACAGTTTTCTAAAAAAATTGATCCGAATACAGCTTTGATCATGGTTATCTTGGGTTCTTAGTAAAGACAGCTTAACAGGTCTGACTAGTCTTTTTCGAAAAAAAGGGTTAAAATAGGAACACATCCGATGCGTGAACAAGTAAAAAAGTGAGGTGAATTATTGTCCGTTGTGCGCGGTGGCCGTGGATTACATTATCTGAAGTTGTAACCGGATTGTTACCTTCTAAATGCGACTAGCAAACTCAATTAATTGGGATGCGTCCTGTTGTTTGTTTGGGCGTAGGTGCTAAAAGCGCAAAAAGGTTTAATTTAAGCTATATACCGTATGGAAATTCCGGTTTGACGCTTCCAAGCTCCGCTTTGACCTTTCACGTTTTCGAACGTGAAAAAATGCCCGGGACCCAGCTGAATCTCTCGTCATAACATCGTAAACGAGAGATTCAAGCTGCGTTCCGGGGGAGCCTCTCGCAAAACCAAATTTGTTTTCAAATGAGTGTATTTCGCTAATTTCGTATAATTTGAGTTCAAGAAGAACATAAGGTTGACGGAAACTCAGGAACTGTGTCTAGCTGATGAGCTCCAAGAAGGACGAAAATGGTCGTGGGTTGTCAAAGGTATCCCAGCAACCTTATGAGTAGCGTATTAAGTCTATTCATGTATCGTGAAAAATGCCATTTTAAACTTTGGTATGAAACCATATTTCTCCACTGTTCAATGTTTCTTAGTGTTTCTCTGAAAGTACTGTTATTATTAGCCCAGTAGGTCAAAAAGCACACAGCAGCACGCATTTTGGGTAGAGCTCTGGAAGTAAGCCACCCAAAGGGTACGAGAGAGGCAAATTGATACACAACAGTCGCCGCACACTGTCCTCATTTGGTTCGGGTAAGCATCTAGAGATATTACGAGTTTGCTTCGCAGTCATCTTGCTTCAGGGCCTGGCAAAAGGTGCCGGGATTCCTTGATGTTCGATTCACTGTAATTACAGGTTACTCCGACGAATATAATAGGGTTTGTGATATTTTTTTGCTCCATTTGGACAAGCTTCCTCTGGATGACTGAATCGGGACACTTTTCCGATGGTTCACTAATCAGGGCTTGCCCGAAGTTAGTATTTGAAAGCCAACTTGGCAACAAGTAAGGTGACAGTTCCCGATAGTGGAGACAAAAGCACTTGTCTGTTTACGTAGAGGAAAAAACCTAACGCATCCAGCTGATAGACGAATTCGCTGCTGTACAGAATCATGTCTATATACGCCAATAACTTCATAACACTTTTTTTTCACGCATATCCCACTGGGTTTCGACTGCTTCGAAAACTTGATCGACTGGGTTTCCAAAGTATTTTTCCCATAAGTTATGGTTCGCTTTCTTATAATCAACACCATAATTATCGTCACCATCACAGACAGCAACATCACTGTTGACACTGATGATTCACTGCCGCAAAACCATAAAGTTTGCTTAATTATATTTCAAGCCTTAGAATGAAAAGAGAAGAGTAGGTAAGGGAAGGGATCTGGTGACGGCCTGTTGCAAGCACTCTAAGGTGCTTACACCTCCAAGCGCTCAGTCAGACAATCTGGAAAGAAACTGACAATAAGAATACCGTTGACCCCACTCGACCGCCATTTCTTGCAATTCCCCCAACCCCTTCCTGGAAGACGTACTGCACCAGCAACACTCAAACTCTTCGCAATCTCTTTCACCCCTTCTTCCAAGTCACAAATTGTCAACCTCGTGGTTTCCGCCATTCTGAAGGAGGATCCAAGAACAACACTCGTCTCAGCAGACGGTGTTTCGGCATGCGTAGCACATGACCGAGCCATCGTAGTCGGTGGTGAATGTTTTCGTGGATTGAAGTACCTGCAGCACAACCAAATACCCGTTTTCCAGTCACATCGTTACTAATCCATTGATGGCATCCAAAACCAGCAAAGCTTCTGAGGCATCGTTGGTCAAAACTCTCAGGATGCCTCACCTTATCTGTTCGTAGAGGCCACGTCCAGCACCCATACAACAACGCAGCCCTTACTGTAGCCTGGTACGCGCTACCCTTAGGATCCAGTGATATACCTTTTCGACACCACAAGTGACACAAATTGGTAAACGTGATTCTGGCCTTCGAGAGTCGTACACTCTCTTTTTCAGACACACTTCTTTCAGAGACAATACTACTACCGATTTATGTGAAATTCCCTACAAACTTCAGTGATTCCCCTTGAATTGTAATGGATATGTACAGAGACTGTTCGTTCTGAAGCACTTTGAAGTTGCTAGGTGCATGTCAAAAGTGGTATGATGGTGGTCAGCTTATTTGAGAGCTTGTGCTGCGCCTTCATCTTCGAAAATGAGGGCAGACCAGACCAACATGTTTGCCACCAGTGACTATTTGAACACCGAGGTTTTGAAGAATTTCCAGTGTTCGCCTCAACATATCATCATTAACGAAGTTGAACGAGAACGAAAAGAGAGTGGACATCCATGAAGGACTTCATCTTTTGTAGAGAACTTTTTTAGAGAGCTCACCATACACTCTTACAAACTTCCGGGACATATCCCGTTGAACAAGTTTCGTTAACAACACTAAGCGATCGACAGAATCGAACGCAAGGTCAATGAATACAAAGATTGTAAGTCGTTTGTACATATGGTGTTGCTCTAATACCTAACGGAGTGTGAAGCTGTGGTCAATGCGACATATACCCGGTTGAACTCCCGCTTGATTCTCACAGATCAAGGATTCGCAAGTCACCGTAAGACACCGAGGAGTCAGTAGCGCCGGAAGACTTGTTGAAACGGAGATCAAACTAACATCTTTGTGGTTACCACATTTTACTGCTGGTACTCTATTATCCACCCACCTCAGTTATCTCAAACAGTGTCTTTCTACTAGATAGACCCAAATAGGCTAGATAGGCACTAAAGAATTCACCACGATGACACTTGAGTATAGATCTATATTCGGACACTTCTGAGACTGAGATGGGTTCCATGTTCACAGTCCACCGTTCTGTTGAAGAACGGAAGCCCGGTGGCAGGTGGCCAGCTAAGTTGTTGTTCGAAGTACTGGGCTCAGCCATCCAAACGTTCTTTTTTGGGTATGAGAGCCATTGTTGTCCCCGAAGGTTTCCCTGAGCCCTTCTTCCGATGAGCACTCGAACGAATCTAGTGGAACAGCCTGTAGACGTTTCCATAACATTTGATTCTTCCATTTCTTCGGTCTATCGGTTCCCCCAACCCTTTCGGTCGGCACGGACACTCCATTTTACCCGGCGTCGGATGATGCGTCAGGTCTAGTTATGGTTGCCGTCGGGAAGAATCTGTCACTTGGCCTCCAGCAAAGCCACGACCATACCAGAGATTCAATGTTTCAATGAGGTTGGCTGGGTTGTGCCGAAAACAGAAGTTCCAGCCCTTAGTCGCACTGTGGATATCTGTTCCCACTGGTTGTTAATATTAGACAGGACGGTCCGACATGTGTTGGAGAGGCCGGTTCTGAAGGTTCCGTTTGATTTCTGGATCCATCTGCTTCCCATCTGCTTCCCAGTGGCTAAGCGAGGTGTGCGCGCTCTGCGTATACCTGAAAAGCGCAATGAAAGGTAGCAGATCACAAGTGAATGGTGGGAGTCCATGATGGTATTCCAGAAGAAGCGAGAAACGGCGATCGACCCTGGCCACCGGTAACTGACGTCAATATGGTCTTTTCGAATTCGGGACTGGTTTGTTGGTGGGCTCCACGATCTCAAGCGATTTTTGCTGTTCAGGAAACCGGTACTGCAAAGGAACAATCTGTGGTGCGCGAACATTTGAAGTGGACGATTTCCGTTATCCATGCGTCTCGTATCATACGAGCATTCAATCGGGCATCAGCAGCGCTTAATCTAACGGCATTGGCGTTCATATCACCACCAAACACAGTGATGATGACGAGCTTCTGAGCACCTAAAGCATCATAGAAACTGTCCTTAGCAGATTCAGGGCTACAGTCCTTTGGGGCGTAAGCAGACACAGTAAACCGGTTGGTATATAATTCATTTTCTCGAGAGTCTCTTACAAACGTTGTCAAAATAACCGCGCAGAGGCGACTATCAACGAGTATCCAATCTGGCAGACACTTCCGTTCGGTCGCTTTATACAGTACTCTCCTGACATATCCAACTGGAGTGGTTTTGCACCACCAGAAGTGCGCAGCCGAAACCGAGAAGGGAGCGAGGGGACAGTCAGTTCTAATACATCACTTGCATCCTGTATTCTTGTTCCTGGCAGAGAGCGTATGTCAATACAGAGAAAATCTAACATACGAGAAAGACCCACCTGTTGTCCTGCTTGCTTCAGTGTGCGAACATTAAAGACAGCTAATTAGATCGGCTTTCGGGGTTTGAAAACAGATTTTGAAGTGTCGGACGTACAAAAGCTGCAGCTGAGTGTGAAAGTGTAGGAATGGAGGCGCCAGCAGCAGCATGTTTTCGCTTACCCTTCCTACTGTATGCAGCAGATAAGGTGACCCGGCCGGTGCAACCACGTGACGGCCGATGTAGTATGAGGTTATTTTTAGTTGTAAGTATCATGGTTGTACGTTGACTGGTATACTGTCAGGGCGCACAAATCTAGACAGCAGGACGATTAGTGCCTTCAACCAAAGCCTTTGGCTCAAAAGCCTGACAACAAGACGGCGGTGTTTGGCGGGAAATGCAAATGCATGACTGTGTTTGTAAAAACAAGTTTCCACAAATGTTCAGATCCCGAACCTGGAGGACGAGAAAATTGTTCGTCAGATCTCTAACGATTGACCAACCTAGTAGGTTAGACTGTGTGCCGCATGAACACCACCCAGTATAGCTCAGTGGGTCGCGGAAGAACAATTCGTCACACCAGGGTAAGGTCCAGTCTCTTTGCGACAGGCTCTTCTGTCACAGACACATTAATTCACATTTTCTGCTAACAAGCCAGCATGAGAAATTCCACATGAGGAATAGCAACTAGTTGCCCTTGGCAAAATTATGCGGAGTTGCTTGAGAAAACACTTGCGGCATCAGGTGAATTGTAAGTAGAAAGAGAAAGTCTGTTTTACCGATTGTTGCTTCTTCCTCCTAAGGTGGTAATAGCCTGACTCCAAGAAGTTCACTAGTATTTGGCTTCTTGTTATTGGTAAGCAATGTTGAAGAAAGATTGTGAGATATGCGCACCTACCGGCACTCAGATCTTAAAAGAATGGTCACTCTGGTTATGTCTGTTGAAAATTCTTTGGTATGGAGTCGAACTGCCATAAGATGGTAGAGGGAGTGGGACGACTGCATATTCCCACCGGTGACATATGTAGAGCTATAGGAGGTAGACCAGGACAAGTCCAGTTGGCTTCAGGGTGAAAAGTGATAATCCTAACTTGAACCGGTGCTTATTTCCTTCTTGTATCATATCTCCGTAAACAAGGGCATACAATGAACACATTTGTTTTTATTATCAAAATACAGAGTAAACAGTTTGAGAATTTTTGGTTCAGCAGATCTTGACTTGTTCTGCCTTCACTTATAAACTCACGAACATGATGCCGGCTATACCTTGTTCTCGTCGGCTTGTATGCGATCCACGTGTCAAGGACGTTAACGATAAACTATTCAGCGCTAATTATCAATGCCACTCAATAATCGGTCCAGCTAGCGTATCACAAGTAGTGACACTGAAGAACTGCGCGGTCCTCTAAACAGGGACAGAATTTGAAATTTTTTTATTAACAAATTTCCCCCATGATATTGCTGTTTCAGTAATATACTATTCCGTGTTCCAGGCCATCTCCTGTGCTACGCTACTATATTCTTAGGAAATCTCAGTCTTAAGTGTCTATCGGAAAGGTCTTCGCATCCACTAGAAAATTTACTGTTTGCTGATAGCTGTAAAACACACAGGCCCTGTTTTGCAGTGTAACAGGAAAAGAGTATTTGGTAATATTTGGTAATAATTTGGTAATATTCCTTATCGGATAGTGGGGCGAATTTACCTGATGCTCACCATCCGCCGAAATATTCTTTACCTGTGAAATAAAACTCACTGGATGAGCGGTGGCGTGTCACCGGTGGCTCTCGTAGCAGTTTTGGGGTACATGAAGCGAATAGGAAAGGTACCACTCGGCTGAATGTTGGCAGAAGCGCCTCAGCTAGCCAGTTTTGTGTCATTGGAAGAAGATAGGAAGTGACTGTATGTGGAACCGGAGCCAGCACGATGTTCTAAAATTTATGCATCAAGTGGACAAGCAAGAATTTTTGGGCAGTACAGAGACAAAGGTTAAAAATTCATCCCAACAGGTCACTGAGTGCCTGGAACGGGTTTTCATGCATAGTAAAATTCACCTGCACTTGTTTAGCCATACTAAATTTGGTTCAGTCACAAAGGAGGTTTGAGATTTGTGCATATTAGCCATCGTAAGCTGCTTTCTTGCGCGTACACTTCTTACTATGCTATTCCCGTCAGTCACAGTATGCTCGACCCTCCGTAACCACGCCCCGGTCACCCAAACTCAAGTTCCTGAGTGTTACCAATAGGAAGATCTGAGTGGATTCCGGCGTGAAAACATTCAGGACGTCATAATTAAACTACTGTGTGCAAACAGGAACCCACATAGACGTGAAATGAAAGGTCGCACGGACATCTGCGGAAGGTAGCTGAGATTGATCGCCGTTGCAGTCGGATGGCTCGTGCCTAGTTTGGAGATATCTGGTATATGGCACCAGCGGTTCTGCCGTGATTTGAAGTAGCGGAATCGGAGCTGCTATTTTTCTGGCCGACAGTCAGGAGACTGGAAGATGAAAGCGTGTTCTGTTCGGTGACTGCAGGTTCGAGCAACCAGCATAGGATGACGGACATGAGCGCACGAATGAATACTAAAAAATGGAGCCGCCTCAAGCGGATCCTGATCGCATCGTATGAAAAGATCGCTAATCTTTACCTGAGTCTGGGTTCCAGCCCTATCATCCAGATCCGTTTGACATACCACTAGCTTTGTGTACCCCTTCTCATGCACGTGTAAGCCATAACTCGGGTAAATGGAAGGGCATTTTTCATACTAGGTACGGAACGCAGTCCGGTTTCAATGGATTGGCCCCGAGGAAGAGCGCGTCTTCCAATTCTCACCCATGAACGAATCACGGGTGTCACACTTCAGACCACTGTATTTAACACGTTCGAACTCGGTAGACGGAAACCTAGTCTAACTTATGATCGGATACAGCTGACCGTAACGAATATCCCTAGTTTTAACTCATTCGGATAAGCAACACTCTACCACCAGAGTGTCAGTCCTACCAAGCTAGGATTTTTCTCCTTCAGTAGTAAAAGAATAGGAGTGAGTGAAGTCAGTCATTGACGGTGGCCGGTATCACCCAACAACAACCCATCAAGTCTGTTACAGTTTCCAAGCTTTCCGCTCCTCCGCTCCAAAAAAAGGAATATGAATCTAAAGAATCATCTATTCATGGATGGATCGGTGATGGAAAATTGTTTGGGTGTATCCCGTGGTAACTGCAAAGCTTGCGATACTTTAACGGAGATTTCTTGTTGTATGTAAGGGCAGTCAGTACTGGAAAGCTAAGGTGCATTGTACATCTGTTTCATTCTTGTCGGGAATCACTTGTGGTGCACATCATATAACTCTTTATGCATATTCAGATCCGCACCCGTCAGATGTTCTCTTGTGCGGATGTTGCTAGATCACTTTCTGCCGAATGCTTCAACGTTTGGCTAATGACTGGATGGTCACCAAACAGAATTCCTGTAGAGATTCGTGAGATGCACGCTGCTGATAGCCTCTACCATGAATTAAAGAAGTTTACACCTACAGCGAACTATCTCTGAGACCTTGATGAATTAGATTTCAGCCATAGACTCACTGTCAAAAGCATCTAAACTCCTCTCTAATTCAATTACTGTTCGAAATGAGGCTTTACATTTATGAGTACACTGGGCGACGATCCGCAACATCTGTGGTCCTAGACCTACTCATATTTAATCATAATACAGTCATCCATCTTATGCCGACCATTTTTGTATGGGGATGGCCTTTACATAGGAGAACTAGGTCTTCCAAAAAAACTGAGCATGTTTGAATGACTTATCCATGACTGTTCCCTCACTTACTTTGCCTCCACGAGATTGATATCTTAGCGTTACTGTGCCCACATTGTTAGTTGCTGACCTGTTCGACGAGTCCTATCATTCGTTTGCAGACGTTTCGTTACCATCCCATGAAATATCATCAGTGGGCGGGTGTTTCCTCTTCTCGCGCGTGTGTTGATTAAGCTTACTTGGCAGCGGCTCATGTCTCTAACGTCCTACATTATTATTATTATTGTTAGCATTATCAACAAAGAAAACAACATCAGTGTTGACACTGATGCTTCACTGCCGCACAACCATAAGGTTCGTCAAATATAAATATAAATATACATAATTATATTAAAAACACTAAAGTGAAAAGAATAGAAAAGGAGTTGATGAGGGGGGACCTAGTGCTGGCCTATGTCAAGCACTCTGAGGTGCTTACACCTGCAACCGCTCAACCAGACAATCTAGAAAGAAACTGGCAGCACGAACGGTGTGCTTCGTGATCTCTTTCACGCCCTTCTGTCAAGTCATCCGCTGTCCACCTCGTGGTTTGCGCCATTCTGAAGGAGGAACCAAGAACAACACTCGTCTCAGCAGACGGTGTTTCGGCATACGTAGCACATGACCGAGCCATCGTAGTCGGTGGTGAATGTTTTCGTGGATTAAAGTACCTGCAGCACAACCAAATACCCGTTTTCTAATCGCATTGTTACCACCATGCTGACGGCATCCAAAACCAGCAACGCTTCTGAGGTATCGGTGGTCGAAAACCTGAAGACGCCTCACATCATCTGTCCGCAGAGGCCATGCTTCGCACCCATACAACAACGCAGCCCTTACTGTAGCCCGGTACACGCGATCCTTAAGATCTAGTGATATGCCTTTTTAGCGCCACAAGTGACGCAAATTAGTAAACGTGATTCGAGCCTTTGAGATTTTCGCACAAACTTCATCAGACACACTTTCATCAGAGCAAATACAACTACCTAGGTATGCACCAAAATCTTAAATGGTGCCAAAATGGTCAAAAATTATTAATCTACTTTCATTTCCGGCCCAATACCGCTGCCTTGCAGTTTGATGTACCTGCAGCACAACCAAATACCCGTTTTCTAATCGCATTGTTACCACCATGCTGACGGCATCCAAAACCAGCAACGCTTCTGAGGTATCGGTGGTCGAAAACCTGAAGACGCCTCACATCATCTGTCCGCAGAGGCCATGCTTCGCACCCATACAACAACGCAGCCCTTACTGTAGCCCGGTACACGCGATCCTTAAGATCTAGTGATATGCCTTTTTAGCGCCACAAGTGACGCAAATTAGTAAACGTGATTCGAGCCTTTGAGATTTTCGCACAAACTTCATCAGACACACTTTCATCAGAGCAAATACAACTACCTAGGTATGCACCAAAATCTTAAATGGTGCCAAAATGGTCAAAAATTATTAATCTACTTTCATTTCCGGCCCAATACCGCTGCCTTGCAGTTTGATTTTTGAGCCCAAGGCTTTGATTGAGGACCCTAATCGTCCTTTTAACTAGGCGTGGGCGCCCTGGCAGTAGCCCAACCCTCATACAAGTGGGACCCTTTGCGGCGGTTTACGATCGGATTCTCCCATTTTGATTTGTGTTTCACTGATTTCAGCTCTGACTAATTTGTCTCTTTATCAACTTCAAGCTTACATGGAATGATTTATTTAAGATCCTTTGTTTTTTTTTAGATCATAATCCCTTCTGGAAAATATTTTTTGCAAGCAAGACATTGCTGTGTGGAGGCAAAACAATTTGGTTTTATATCGTGACAAGTGACATGCGGCAGCTGGGCCCTTTTTAAAAGAACAAATGAGGTCAGCTTGTACAGACAGCTGAGAGCTTCTGAGGTTTACGTATGCGTCACTAGGGCGGGCCTAAATTTTAAAGACAGCTTGATAAGCACGCAGCAGATATCAAAAGCTGTTGAATTCCAACTGCCTCAGACGTTCGCAGAAGCCGTAGTTTGTGTACCTATATCTCAATTTCCTTACTAGGTTTCCCGACATAAACTCCGACCAAAATTTGCCATCCGACCGCCCGACACCGACTTTGTGCTGTTAGCTTGCACCATCTTTCTACACGGTGTGATAAACCGTGTCTCTCTTATCATACTCCATTCGATTCAGTACAGATGTAAAGGCATGTGAATGGTTGGCATTGTACTGGTCCCAACAAAACATTCTAAAATAATGCCACTGATATGGGGTTAGAAGCTTCTGTTTACCACATTATGACCCATGATTTCAAGTATGCAAACTGCAAACCCTAAGATCTACCAAGCTACATTCAGTGTAGGAAAAAGACTATTGGCACCTTTGTGGATGTTTTTTCTTTGCTGTTAAATTGCGCTGGGAAAGAGCATGTATTTCACGCTTGGGTGCTCTCTGGCTTTGATAGTGTTTTCAGGGAGTCTACCGCAATAGAAAATAATTGAAGAACTAGGATAACAAAAGTCAGGGGATCGTCCACAATTAAGTGGGAGGGGGTGTAGAGCTTTTGTGGGGTGACCACGAGTGTTGCAGATGTTCTTGTATGTTGACAGATTATACGACATAACAAAAATTGCGCAACCTACCTGATCCGCCTTTTTTACGATCCCTGTACTCAGCGTGTCCTTGCTTTGAAAAGTATCAGAAATATGTTTTGTCTCAACAAAGTCTGATTTGGTGGTTGCTAAATTTTTAGTTGTATAAGGTAATGACGAATACCTTTTTGCCTCTGCCGATACAGTATCTGTAGCCGGGACTGGATTTCTATGTCCGAAGGCAAGCGTACTTCGTAGCGGTTCTAAAGGAGGTTTGAAAACAAAAATATTGTTTGGGTAATTCAATAACAGTGGTGGGTAGGCAGCTTTTTTTAATAGTATCTCACACTGACACAAATCAATGTGACCAACTGTGCGAAATGGCCTCTGGGTATGTTGCCCTGAAACCGGTCGCGAAAGAACTTCATACCCGATTCATACACGTGCTGTGTATTTTCCTTGAGCCTAAAAGAATTATCAAAACTGCTCCACCTAAAATCTTCTCAATTCCTTGAGTGATGCTTATAATTCTTGACGGGTAAGGTATTTCCGCAACCTTGGAACAGTCTAATAAGCACATATGTAAGCAGAACAAGTCTATTTGCATGTATTGACAGCTGCTGGCGTCCCACACCAGCCATCATCAGATGACTTTGTACAATATGTACTGTTAAACCTTGTATTGTGTCACTTACATCATGAGCGCATGTGACCAGGTCCTAGACGCGACTCCCATTTCGTCAGTTTAGAAAACATCGGTGGCTAATAGATGGGGTTCCCAAAAACGCGCTGCACAATATCACGCCACCATCCGTTTGGTGGACTCTGGTCTTCTGTCTGTAAATTACGCTTCTCAAAGCTGATCAGCCCATCAGCGCGACGACTCAGAATCAGGACCTGGACTGGTTGCCATAGCCTGGATTTTTGAGGGTGAGATTTCACCAAAGCCTCATCTTGGGTGTGGGAACGACTTCGTAGCCGACGCGACACGTGTCGTTTGGGCTCGGAGACAGCATGCGTCACCATTATAGCGCTGTCCTCAAACTGGGTCGTCAGGCCTGTGGTGAAAGTCACACTAGCCGGTGAGCTGGACATCACACACAGGCGCAGTAAGATGACCTGGAGCTACGTGTGCCCTTCGAACAGCCAGCAGTAGGTAAGGGAGGATTTCCTACTGATTTCCAGCAGTGATTGCACGGTCAAACGACCCACAACATGACGCAGGCAACTTCGTCAATTTGACTGATTTCGTGGCCCAGTCTCACCAAACGGACCGGACCAGAAGAACCCAAATCCATGACTTGCAGAACGAGACCCATGAGCTGCCCTGGTGTGGCCATTATAACCGGTATTCTGCTGAAATATGGCATCTGGTTAGTCAAGGCAGGAGATAACGAAGTGTGCGGAAACCCCACTGTGCTGCGAAGAGACAGACGGCTGATCGCTGTAAGGAGTTAAGGAGACTGGACTTCACCTTCGAGAACGGAACAATGGTACACGAGGCAGTGATGCAGATGGACCCAGGAGCTCGTGATTTGTTTGCTTTCACATGGCGTCAAAGGTCCGGTCGTTGTTTGCCAAAATGCTCCTTGGAAGTCGATGAGGCTGGTGGGATCTCAAGCTCAAACGCCCAGGCCATGGCAACCAGTCCAGGTCCTGATTCTGGATTGTGGCGCTGACGGGCTGATCAACTTTTGCGAAGCATGGTCCACCGAACGGCGAGTGGCATGACGCAGTGGGCGAAACACAGTGCTGCTACTACAGAATCGACAGGAGCGTTTTCACACAAACCTTCAGCTAGTAGCTTATAACAATCCCTCAGCTGTGCATTATTCACAGCCCGGGTGCTCAAGATCTGGCACATGTGTGAAACCTGCTATTAGTGTTGAACCGCAACTAAAAGAGCGGGTGGCCGTCGGAGATCAGAAACCTGAGGATCGAGAAAAGCATATATATGCCCCACGGTAGCAAAAAAGACATGCTAACAAAAGAGGTGTTCACGTATGGTGGTCCGATTTTGGAGAATGCACTTCTTCAACTACCCTGCATGATCCGACAGGAAACGGGAGCTCCATCAAAATTAAAAGATTCTCTAGTCGTGCAGTTACAAAGGTTACGGAAGTAAGAATGCTCCTGACGACTAAGCAGGAACCAGTCTGATGAGCTGTGTAGAGAAGATCCTTGCATGTGTTCTACTCAAATGCCTGATCAAAGCATACATCCCGAAGAACGATGTGAATTCTGTGCCAGTCACAGCACGACGGACCGGATACTTGCTGCACCACTATTTCAGGGGAATTCCTGTGAAAATAACCATTCCCTTGATGCTTTCTTTATGATCATAACGAAGGCCTCGATTACGTAACCGAAAAGTACTGTGCACAGTGAGTTCCAATAGCTGCGGCCCGCCGAAATTCATCAGCAACATCCGAAGCCTATGTGACCAAATGTAAATAGGGATGAAAATCAACAGATCCCGCTCAAACGAATTCGAAATCCCCAATGACGTAAAACGTGGATGAATATTTGACCCAACTTTCTTCAGCCTCTATCTGACGGCCATCATGGATACATATTTCGTGGACGACGGTGCTGAAATGTCGAGTTGACGGATGTATTTTCAGTAATGAACGTGTTGGTGCAAGCAGTCTGATGCACTAAATCAAACTTCGCCCCCTAAGGTATGTGCAGACGGCTGTGTATTCTTCACACAAACACAGAATGAACTGCAGCGTCCAGTTTAGGAGCATAAAACTTCTGCTGTGCAATTTGGCAGATTTTGGAGCAGACTTTGGTTCTGCACGAACCTGTGCAAGGTGGAGTCCTCATCTCCCCTCCGTATGTCAAGACTGGGAGGAAGTCTGTGAACTACTGAGTAGACTTCTACCTAATAGGCACGCCGTTTGTTGACCTTGTCGTCGATAATGAGGGGAAATTAGGTGGTGCCAGGGCTAGTGTAACTTTTGGCAAACTCGAAAACGGCTGTATAGGACCCGGAGCCATCCACAAGGTAGCGGTTCTATCTGCGTCATTGAAACAGTGATCACGTACCGATGCAAGCTCCGGTACCTGAGTAGCTTTCACATGCGCCGCCGCAGGCGGAGTGTGGAAAAGAAGGGTCGTTAGGAGAAGCGTTGTGATGGAATGGAGGTCGTGATCACACCTAATCGTCTACGGTGACTGAAATGTTTGTCGAATGGAAGGAAACAGGTTTCCAAAGCAGCCTTTATATGGTCAGCCGAATACAAAGAAACGAAAGCCATGATATGGGCATTATGATTGGCAGCCTAAGAATTCCTGCTATGGATCTCGTGAGAAGGGAAGGCACAGAAAAAGGATAGTTTGAAGGCAAATGATACGAACCAGGGTTAGTCAATTCACCGATCACCAACTTCTGGCCAGAGAGCTGAAGCGTGCGAAACACAAGGGTGTCATAAGAGCTGCTGAACCTGGAAACTGAACAAGCTGGATTTGTGGGGAACACGGAGGCGCACACGTGTCTGTTATCTGGGGTATAATCGCCAGAAACCCAAATGTTTACCCGCATTCATATGAATGAGCAGTCAGCAGTTGTAGTTTTCCCACCATGCTACGTTTGCGCTCAAAGAATGCTTAGTTTTCACATCTAAAGAGGTGTCACATTTTGGTTCGCTTCGTCGAATTTTCTAGTTGGAAAAAAGATTGCTAACTGGAAGTTTCTTTGTCAGTTTTGAGATATTTTCTCTTTGTAACCAACCTGCGGAATCTGACGTCAAGATTTTTTAGTGAAAAGACGGATTGGAAAATCGACGTAACTTGCTGTAAATTCAACTGAGTACTAACAACATAGACAAGTGAGCATCTAACTATTGCACTTACAAAAGCGCCCATGCAGTAGGACTCGGCCACTGATTTGCATTCACTTGCCTCATCAGGATCACTCAGCCAACGGACCGTTACATACCCTTCTTTGAGATCATCTAAAACTTTCCCAATGATGGGTGGCTGACCCAGAGAGGCATGGTGTCTTCGAGCGTAGTTGTCGGAAAAACGCACTTTCATTGGAACATTTTCTTCCAAAGGCTGCCAGCGGTCACATTTATTCTTTTGTTGATAGTCACGAAATATGTCATCACAGATAGCAACAGGAAGGTTGGGCACAACAAAGGCTCCGTTTCTGAACCCCGCCAGGTACTTTGTGGCTTCAGTTTGTGCGAACTTTATGAAGACATCAGTAGCAGGACAACAATAACAGGTAGAGTAGAGGGCGGTGGTATTAAAAAGAAATAACATTAAATTTCCCTGAAAAAAAAACACATTTTAATGATAATCCGAATGGGGATGTTTCAGTCAGCCTAGGTAGCTACCGGTAATGCATCTCCCAACCGCTCACTGATGATGCCTCTTCGCATGGTGACGAGATGTTTGCAAGTTAATTTCCAAGTCTGTTGAACAGAACAACTGCCGCCTAATCAACAACCAAGTAGCCAATCTTTCTTTTAAATATTTGTGACAGGTTGTTGGCCGGAACAACCCAGTCAGTTACTATTACTTCCGAGTGAATTGAGTGAATTGACTTGACTTCTTTAGAAAATATTTTACCTGCCTCGTAGAGCTACTACAGTACGCTAGGACATCACATCTACACATATTGTTTCCCATCACGTCTATCACACTCTTATTCCAGCTCACAACTTCCTAGTTCATTTAAAGATATAACGGAGTACCTCGTGTATATGTGGTGCAACAATTCGAAGCGTTAACAATAACCATTATTTGAGTCACACAACATGCTTCTGCATTACTGTGTTCAGTGTGTGAAAGGTTTGAAAAACCGTATAATTCTAGGGGTCAGGATACGATCAATCAAAAGATTTCTCCATAAAACAACCCGATTACCTCATTTAAGAAGAGCTTGGTAAAAACTA
>NW_008751691.1:2512846-2519298 GCF_000715545.1 Opisthorchis viverrini | reverse complement strand
ATCAAAAGCAATTCATATTTTCAAAGCTAATTTTGTGACATTTGTTTCTCCTTTTTGGTAAATAAGTGCCTAACAACCCCCGTACAGGGCTCCTTGTTTATGGCGACAATATGTAATCTATTATGCATATGTAAAAACGAGCTTGATCCCACGGACTTATCAGGTCACAACTGGTACAAATACGGGCTAGTGCGTTTGGTATCTCAGAGGCAAACCGCTTGTGCAAACCATTGGTTTCCTTTCACTGGGTCTAGCATAAATGTTTGGATGAGGAACCTGCGAAGACGTATACACTCCACACAATCTTAGTACGCTAGACACAAAGTTTGATTAATTTTTTCCGCTTATATGGTTCCCAATAAAACGTCAATGACACCATGTTGACACCCTAATCCACAGAATAAAATTTGATTCTTAGGTTCGCTCGTACACTTTGTTGACCAGGGTCAGTATAACACAGTTTCAGTCTAATCTACTGTATAACTGTAGTTTCAGCTTTGTTTTGATGTCATAACCTTTACAAAAATTCATTTACGCTTTAGGTATTCTGAAATAAACTACGGTGGGTATGACCGTGAGGTGAGCTTCGGAAGAGAGTAATCCGTAACATAAACGGTTTTGAATTAGAAATCTTCAAACCACCATCTGTCAGGTTACTGTGCAATGTCGCGCTTCACGTTGGTGAGCAAAACAATTTATCTTGTATTAGCATTGCAAAAAGGCACACCGTACTTGTGGTGAATCCGCCATATACAACGACATGTGGCTCACACGGTTTGAAACCAAATCAAAATTATCAGGCATTGTCAACTTTGGTCATTCAATCGTTTTGGAAGTTTTATTATGTTCCTAAAGATTGATAATAGCAATACCAGTAAATCCTAATAATTGACCTCACCAAAATATCACTAACACTTACCTTTCAATACGCTTTGCATATCTTCCAAGAAAGAAAAACAATTGATTTTATATTGGGCAGTAAGCCTGCTGGACGGTTATTAAGAAAACTGTGGAGGTTTGGGTATTTATTCACATAATATATAGACCGTTTTATCTAGTTTTAAAAAGGGAAGCATACAATTTGACCATGGAACTATTAAGCTCACTAGCAAGCTCTATTCTTGCTTGTGAAATTAGGTGAATGGTTTAAGGTCTCTGACAGTATACACTTTCGCCGTTGATAGTAATTTGTATCGCTGTTGTACCTCATTGGGAAACGCTCAAGTGATAACATTTGTGGCGACCGCTTCGCAACGCTCAGTTCAACTCCATTCATTTTGTAATCGACTTTTAGCGCTGTTCCCAGTTCCTAAAAACTCACCGTGCCAAAATTCAACTCCTGCGAACAGACAAACATAGGTATACGGATAGTAGAGAGGGGTTGCTCAGCGTTTTGTTAAAATCAACTTTCTTGAATGTGCTAAAGTCTCATCATTCCACAAAGCGGTTTAGTGTATAGCATTTGGAAGACGGGGGTTAAACCAGTTAAATACGGACAGCAAAAATTCATTCAGGTTATTGTCTTCTCATCGATCACAGCATACCATTCTTTTACCTGAAGTGTAGAGCTTCACAGCTGTAAAACGCAAGATATTAATTTGGGCAGGAATTTTTCTAAAACAACCTGTTTTATCATGAGATGTAAAATAAATTTGGTGGCACATCTGAACGTACCTTCCATTATCTTTTTATCAGCTACATTGAAGAATAAAGGCAGTACCAGAATTAGCCCAAATTTGGCGCAGAACAATTCAAAGATTACTTTGTAGATTACAGTGGTGTAGCACCTACACTGCGACATTCCATTCACGGCTAGAACGGAAAAGAGGACAGATAAAAGTAGACAGTGATACTGCTGTTTTGAGGGGTTCTATAAACCACACGTTCCTCCATGAGTGAATACAACACAGTCCACAGACGATCCAACATACATGGAAAGCTTGAATATATGGTCCTCCCAGATGACGTGGCTAGCTCAGAGGGAACATGTCAATAGACGTTTGACCATGGAATCATTTAAGTAACTTATCAACTGCGGCATGTATAGCTCACGATACCAATCACCAAACGTCTTGAAAGTTTACTCAATGTGTGGCAAACATTTTACAAGTTTCATTTGTTTCCTATAAACTTCAATTACCTTTCTGCAAAAACGGGTACGCTGAAATATTCATTACAAATTAGTGCCAATTGAAGTGCGTGGGTGATAAATTGGTATTATATGATTTGAAACATTATTTTTTCCAATTCGAAGGCATACCTTCTTTCATAGCAGCCTCGGATTCTGTAAAAATAAGCATCGAAACCCGACAAATACGTTTTTGCTTTTAAATCCTTACTATATAAATGGTACCTTCATCTGCACAAAATTATAAGCCAAAGTTAAGGCCAAATCCACAAAGCTTTATCCGGGATACATTTTAGAAGATTTTCCCGCAGCATCCTCTGAATCTTTGACGGCGATTTCGATGGAATGACGTCAGAGAACCTCACATATGCATGTTGTAAATAGCATACAAGTCTAATTGCTGGACTGTCGAACTTGAACTCACAAAGAACACAAAAGTTTCATGACAATCGACTCAGAGTCATCTAGTTCACAAAATCCTACCTCATACATCAAACTGGCTTTTGAGCTGCAACACAGAATGTGCGGGTCTAAATGACCCAATTCAAGCAGGTGCTACTTCTTTTCCTGTATTTAACATTCCAAGTCATCCAACGATCAACTGTTGCCCAATATCCGCAATTCTACACCGTAGCTAAGATGGAATCGAAACATTGTGAAAACTCACTTTGCTTGATCTCTTTAATGTAAATATTATTACACAGCTTGCAGAATTAGGCAATCTCGGACATTTTGTGCACATTAAAGTCATGAATGCATTGCATCTACGACGTTTGTACTTACGTTCTTTATCGCAAGCATCACCTATGTATACAAATTAGCAAATATGAATGACTTGCTCTATGAATCCAACTCGATTGCTCCAGTTATTAGTAGTTTTAATGCTCCATCGATTGGTCATTTTACCGAGTCTGTTTTGTCATTGTGATTGAGAATATTCTCGTAAAATATGCTCTTCACGTAAAAATCAAGGGCACCAAGTCTGTGGAACTGAATTTAGTTGAGAATTTAATAAAACGTGTAAACTGGAAGTTTTGATCGTTATTGCTGGTAATTCATGCAAGTCAAACGAAGGCAAAATTACATCCCGAAATCCATACACGAGATGTGTAGCCGTGTGTTATCCACTGGTGAGCACTTATCAAGGAGAGATGCAGGGTAGAAAGCCTGGTGAGCCACAAGGTGCATCTAATCAAGTGCACTCACGATTTTCTATGCAGCCTTTCACTAAAAAATTATTGAATAGAATTGTCCGGAACATCAGCAGGATCGAATAGATATTTCAGATGTGTCACTGGTTGATCGAAGAGAAACATACCGAGATTTGTCCGATTATATGTCTTTGCTAGACTATTTAAGTGGAATTGCCAGGCTGTACAGGTTAAGCTTGCACCTATGCATTTCAATAAGTATTCAGTTTATGTTGTCCTGGTTACACGGCGTGACAGAGACTATCGGAAAATATCACCGACAACAGACCTCCACTTACACACACCGACACACAAGTCACTGTTGGCGCCTGTTTGTGGAGGCGTCCCAGCATGTAAAAATGTAGTTGACGCTATCCAAGGCATATGTTCTCAGCAAAAAGAGAGGTAAAAGTATATTTTTATCTTCTCAGCCGCACGGTGTTCTCAATTGGGCGGCGGATATGCCCTACACATACATACCAATGTCGGAAAATGGTATCCCCCATTTATTTGAGTTAGGTGAATAAGAGCCAAAAACTACTCGTGAATCGTGGACCATCAGCGTTTTGTCAGTGTTCAAGACTATCCCATTTGTGGCCTGCATGGACTGTCCACGCATATCCATAGAGTTAAATGAATTTCATCGCAACATGTCTTTGAATAAAATATTCAAGCCGCTTGTCATCTTAACTATGAAGGAAATGAACAAAATATCTTGATGTTCTTAGCCGGAAGCAAACACGCACTTTCATAGAAATCACCACATTTATCGGGAAGTCTTGCAGTCCTGGAATCTTCATGGTCCTCCTATTGAGCATATAACTCCAATTAACTCTCTTCCAAACGACTCGATTTATTTGTTTGGCCACATTGACAGGCTTTGTATCTATCGATAACTGTACTGAGTGCTCCGACATTAGCACTCTACTGATTTCTCACCAACCTATTTCATTGAATGGAGCATGATGTTCTTATATTGCTTCAGTAAAAAACGTCTCAATACATCCCGACAATTATCACATCATAAAATAGATAAACACTACCAAATGAATGAACCATAAGCCATCCAGTGAAGCACTGTCGTTTTGGTAATTGATGGGCTAACTTGAAAAACGTAATGTACGGAAACTAGAATTGGTGTGGCTGGAGATGGATCTTCCCAGCAGACTGGAATCTTAAGTATACATACACCTAGAATTCCAAACACCAATAAGACAAAAGTTTTCGTGGGTGTCCTCCATCAAGCGCTCTCAAATAGGACCATTAAATATCGTCTTCACTCAAGTTGAAACAGACAACACAGACAGATCAGCCTCTGATTACTGAAACCGTCTATTGAAGGACCAGATATGTGGAGACCTTTGTCAGCACACTTCATTTGAAGAAAAAATATTATTCTTTGATTCTGTTATTCTGCACTCAATCGTACTTACTCAACCCGAAAGCATCTGTAAAGTCTATAATCACAAAACACTGTATTTTGGAATCTTGTGTTGTACGCACATTATACAGGCAATACACCGCGTTTCTTTGTTTGACCTGCTAATTAGCATAACTTCACTTTTAACAGTTACATTATTCATGCGTTCTCACTAGCATAAAACAGTAGCCAGTGAACCGACTAAATTACGGTGAAAGTCTACGCAACTGGCAATCTAGAATCTGGTCATGAATGCCCATGTTATGCCTATGTTACTAACAATCTATTTGCAAAAATCGTTACTAAAAACAGCAACCAGTAACCTGAATCGACTGCTGCGTATGTGAATTTGGCTGATGTCACATTGACCGAGCTGATATACTCGTTCAACCAAAATGCGCAAGATAAATCTGCTGACACCTTAAGCTATATGGTTTAGGTTTTTCGGATAAACGCTTTGTGTATTTAAATAATTCACTCAACGACTCAGCTCACCTTTGTGCCATTCTTAACAAAGATTGAATGAGAAGTATTTATTCAAGGTATGCGCAGAATCAGTTACGAAATTAAACGAGAGTGGTGTGGCATAGAATGATTTATACTATGTATGCTCACTTGTAACTGAATTCTTGTCAAAGACTGTGTGACAAAAATAAGGCAAACCAATTAGACCCTCGTATTTTTCGAAGGATTTAATTTGCATTGCTACACTTTAATCAAGTTTACTACAAAATGTTTCGCCGAGAAAAAAAACCATATCAATAGCGATTGCAGTATGTCAAATTTCACAAGGCATTTAGTACTACAGAAAACACACATTTAGGGAAAATTTATTTTAGGGCAGAGGTGACCGTGTTCATACTTTTATTAATTACAGTAAAAGTCTGTTCCGTGGACTTGCTAATACCATAGTCAACAAACCTAGTTAGGACACAAAATGTCTCGGCGTTTGCATCCCTTTGGGAGCCCACCAACGACGTGTTTGCGTCGACCAGTTGTTGAAAAATTCGTAGATTACAAATTGAAAATGCTGAAAATACTGTCCTTCAATTCACAGATTGTGTTCAGATTCCAACACGCCCCCTTCCACGAAAAAGTAATTTCACATATGAAACACACTAAAATGCAACTTTCCTCAGTCTACATATACCTCCTTTCAGAATATCTGTAGTGCGTGTATGAAGACAGGAAACTGATCATCCGGTGTCGTGACTTAATGATGATCGGCGCTACATCTTTCCAAATGGACAGCATTATTAGTTGGATCGCACATAACTCCCCGACAGACTTAATTTCTATGCTTGTGTATCACCTGGTGGCTAGGTAAATCACACCTTGCAGATAAGCATCCCGGTGGTCGGGACATTTCAGGAATCTTTCACTCAATCCAACACGAACTTGTTCCCATCAAAGGACAGTGTCTCAAACGGAATGTTTGTTGGGCCTAAACTTATTTCCTATGAACATTTTCTAAATAAGCACCCTTGTTTAACATTCAATGACTTTAATTCCATGTGAACTGTTTTGTACAACCGATGGGCCACTATTTCGCCACGGCTTCATCATACGTGTGACGTGTATTTCAGTAGGCCTTTCACCTACCACATGCGTATTTACGAGTTTTATGCGAAGGGCATAACAGTAAAAATGGAATAAAATTGTTAAGTGAACAAACCGTTCTCTTCTATTATGGCTGCAAGAAAACAAATCCTCT
>NW_008751691.1:2502092-2506046 GCF_000715545.1 Opisthorchis viverrini | reverse complement strand
CGATCAGCTGAATAAAACAGCCATAAAAAGTGAAGCCTAAAACTCGATTATCTGAAATGCTTTTAGGTTGGATAGATTATAATGAAACCAAACCGTCAGTAGGAAAGACCGGAGATGGGCTACATATGCCATATAAGTCAACCCACACCATGCAAAAATTATTAGACACTAATTATGACGTTAATACAAAACGAGGGAGCCATTCACGAAGGGTTTATTTCCCATGACCGAGACACATCCAAGCAATTTTTCTCAAATGGCAAACAAGAATGTGAAAATGCAATCGCATTTCTGAGTCTTGGCTTAGCTGGCCATTAACCTACTGGAACCGAGGTCAGTTCGGCTCAGTATTTCTGTTCTACAAGTAACAGAACAGTTACTACCTTACTCACTATTACCTTGAGGATTTTCAATACGCACATTTCTCTCTCTCATGTTCATGCAGGGTATGCATGGTTTATGGAGAGAAAACTTGAAGTGGATGAGGTGACGCGGTACGCAATGAATACCTAAAGGTGCCCATCGCTATATCACCGATTTCGGACCGACTGACGTCGTTGAATAGAGATCTATATTACTATAACCTGATTGTATTCTCTTGTGCCTTCATCAGCTTTGAATACGACACCGTGTGTCGCCCCAAGCCAACCGACGTCGGCTGCCCGATTACCGCGGGCATTCAGAAGTTTGCTCACGGTTTACCGGCCAATTATTTTCAACTGCCAATGATCTGTAGTTTAAAATAAATAATTAATAGCTATGCAGTTTGATTCCAAGGATTTTCCACTTAAGGTGACCAGTGATCGTCATAACTGACGATGAGTGTACACTTAACAAATATTGGCTATCATAAAACACTAGGCTGCCGAATTCACCATTGCACGGGCAGTAGGTTACTATTTTCTAAAACAGCAAGACAGTCTGTATGGTCCGCTGACATGCCTGAACAAAAACACTAAGTTTTTGCCGTCAAAACAAATCCGGACATTTGGGCTCCTCCTAGAATGCAAGATTTGATTCAGCGTAACATACAAATGAGCCAAACAAAATAGGCATACTAAAACAACATCTGGGAATAAGTATGTATTCCCCGATCAAAAGAGATTTTGACTGCAAAAATTTCACACCTCCACCGTGTAATTCGAAAACATTCAAAAAGCATGGTTGTCCAAAACTAAAAGTGTTTTAAAAATGTTTATTTCATAACTCGAACCTATCTTGTTGCTACTTCTTCGATTCATTTTCAAAAGAACAATCTTCCGAAGAAACGTATACCATTTGTTGGTTACCGTCCTATGAAGCAAGCTTGAACTATGTGAAAGCTTTCTTCATAGATTTACAAAATTTCTGGTGCTTGCATACTTACACTCCTTCCCCTCATCCAGTATATCACCGTAATTTAAACTTAGCGGTGATTCTAATCAATTGATATTTTACAGTATATGCTAAAATGGTGGAGAGGATTGAATATGGCAGTCCATGTGGAATCACTTGTCCAGGGCGACTAATGTTAACATCACCTCGATAAAAATCAAGCTTTCACCACGACAGTGTCAAAACCATTGGACGGCAGTGAAATGTTTGAGAACTTTGCACATCCTGCAACAACAACTCCGTAATATCCACTGACCTTGAAATTTGCGTAAAACTACACCAGTACGATTGTTTACAGTGCGAATAATTTATGGGTTATGCCAGAGGAAATACCAGAGCAAGTCGTGTTGCTTCACGAAAATACATCTATTGGATTTTTTAACGTTTGGTGCCACTCGTCTTATTGTTCACACACACACACTGTTGGTTGGCGGTCATAAGCAGAACTCTCCACAAGCGCTCTTTTGAAAACTGGCTGTTTATTATTATTATCATTTAGCCTGAAAGATTTCAAGGAAACCAAGTTGGGAATATGTCTGCCAGAACATCCGACAGAAATATGCCCATAGCGATATCATAAATCAAGCGTGTATAAACACCACACTTATTCCATTTGATTTGAACCTAATGATGACATACATTGTCCTCTCTTATCTGGGATGGCATCGCAATTTACTTTGTAACAAGAGCAAGTTGAAAGGAGAATGTGAGCTTGAAGGAAATGTGTGAGCTTACAGTACGGCTGCCGCGAAAAACCCATGATTAGATTAGGTGTGGGGACAGATTTTGCAACTTTGGTCAAACATAATTGCCTCTAAGAAGTGACGCCGATCACACGGCAGTACGCAATGAGTACCAACAGGTGCTCATCGCTATATCACCGATTTAGAACTGAATGACGTTACGGTAAGTGATTTCCATGATCTACAGCTGATCGTATTTCCTTGCGCCTACATCGGGTTTGAACACAGCGCCGTATGTCGCCCCTACGCCAACCGACTTCACCCACAAATATCCAACTGATTTCAAAAGCAGTATTTGGCTTTTGTTGTACCATTGCTTTTTCAGATAACCACAGGAGAATATGAAGACTTGAGAGCGTCCAGCCTCTGTGGAAGTCAAATTATTAGTGATGCATTGAAGAACTGCAGTTGCCGGTTACTCGTCGTAGTTAGAAAGAATCCATTTTCAGTCTAACGAAACCAGCGACAACCAAATTTCTCTTATTGGGTCAGGCTTCAGCTAATTCAGATTATGAGAGAACGTGAAGTCCAATGGAGCGGTATGAACGGTGCTTATTGAATTTGTATGAGTCTATGCAAGTCGTAATATACTTTGAGACAGGCCGTCCTTTCGATGAAGCTTGAGGGAGACATTTTGGACGAACCCCGTCTCCATGATGCAGCTGCAAACTCGCGTGACTGGAAGAAAAACTTGCATCCATAGTACTGGCTTCGTGGAACAATAAACCCGCTGGTAAATCCAAAGGTCTGGAACCGAAATGAGTTCGTTTTGCTTCCCAACCAGTGTCTACTCAGTATTTCCAGCCTACGAGTAGCATCATGAACCAAGTAATTCATCGCAAAAAGCTCAGGCTACCAGCTTCACGATTCTTTGACAGGTACAGTCTCCTGCTTGTCGGGTACGCAGTTCGAACCCAAATATTTGCTACTTTGGGTGACCAGTGATTTTCAGAAACGGAGAGGCATGTAAATCTGATAAACATTGGGCTGCCTAAGCAATAGCATTTTCAGGATTATTCCTCTTTGGGTGTAAAGAATGTTGAGTCTCTGAAGAACCACGACGGTCTGTGCAATTTCCTGACGGAGTGTTCCACCACCAAGGCTTCAACACTCAAAGTATGCTTTCGCTTAGAAAACAAAAGTCGCTTCATTGCAAAATACAAATGGGCCGAACAAAACAAAATGTCCTACACAACACCTGAGGACATGCCCCTTGGCTTGCGACCAAAACATACACATGATAGTTGTCCGAAAGCTATAGTGTTTATCAAGTGTTAATCTAATGGCTCGGAATGTGACTGTTGTTTTCCTCGCGATTGATTTTTAAGACGCTCGTCATTCGTGAGAAGCGCTGGCGCATTCTAATCTGGTTCTCAATAATTATGTATGGTCGTTTGTCACCTCAATCTAAAGCTATTTTTAACTATTTACAGCTTACGTACAAGACAAATTTACTCGGTCGAATAATTTCTATACAATAGAATCTCTAATACTTCAAATAAGTTTCGAATCGGCATTACTTATGATGAATGATCTGTTGCTATTCTGCGGTGTTCTTTCAAAAGGATGGAAATCACTTGACATATATAGCGGTCCAGGTAGGATGACTCATCTAGCTCAACTCAACCATTTTATCGTCCTTATTTTCGCACATTCAAACTTCAACTCGGTAAAACTCTGAATTCTGCAATGCATGCACCAAGAAGGCTCACATGCTACTCATGACCGGATGCATTCAAGCGTCACTCTTTGAAAAGGTACAGTTTGTCTTTCGTTACAAGCACCTGTTTTATGTTTACTTGCATAAAGTACACTTGACAGTGACGGTTCTACGAAA
>NW_008751691.1:2483874-2498159 GCF_000715545.1 Opisthorchis viverrini | reverse complement strand
GTAACCCATTATCTATAGCTTTTTAGGCGACTTTTGTGTTCCAGGTTACCAAAAGACCCAACGATTTGTACCAATATATTACAAAAATATGTGTCCCCCGATCAATGGAACCACTGTTACAGCATTAGTGACAACGAATTCTACCACGAGAATTGTTCATCCGAAAGCATACAAAAAGCTTTGTGTTATATGACGCGGACTGGACAATTGATGGTCATTTTGGGAGAAGCCAACGAACTTGAAAATCCGCCCCTCAACATGTATGGTCTCATGCGGCCCGACCTCCGGTATAACTAGTTCTTCGGATGTAGCAGCCATTGACGCCAGTTCGGTGATGATCACCATGTTCACCAAAGTAGAACCGACGAACCCTAACCAAGTTCCAAAAACAGAAATGTTCCCTCCGGTCAAGAACCCGGTGGTGCGAACCCAAATGTTTGGCTCAACTAGAACCCTACTGTCAGTCATTTCAACGGACGCCTACGTTTCATGTGTCTACAACAATCACAGTTTCGTACGCCGGTCAAAGCCAGTGCATGTTTTCGGCTCGCACAGCTCCCAAACGTTATCTGAACTCTTAACGTAAAGAGGACTCGGGCAAATAAAAAAAGTCTAACAAAATTTAAAATTGCTACACCAATCATCCCACCTCAAGGAACACGGATCATGGCATAAGATAAATCGGATTCCGGCCAAACAAACCCCAGCTGAAAATCATCCAATGGAGTCTAACCAACTGACCAATTTAGTGCAGCAGAATGCGGCCTGCAGAATAAGCAAATCAACATGGACCAGTTAATGGGTTTCCTTTTATTCGGCCAAGCTCAGTGACAGATATCATGCAGGTAGGAGGGATGTACGACCCCGTCTGTCAGGGTAGATTATTTTGTCAGCAGAGGCTGGATTCAACAGTGTACCCAACCTGCGAGTTTGAGAAGACTGTATACGGCCATTCTTTGGTTATCGCACACCCTAAATCATTCCACCTTTTAAGGCAATCATTCAGGCACTTTGCCTCCCGAGCTTGTTCACTACACCAGACCAAATACACCAATGAACTGTGTAGACACAGTCCAGTAGGCCGAACAGCGTCCCCTGGATACCCTCAGACCGATGGCTTCTCAGTGCTTCCTAGGTAAAACCGCCTATTTTCTAAGACAGCGGCGCACTACATTTTCTCCGTAATGATCAGGAGTTTGCCGCGTAACTCAAACAAACTGCTTCTACAATAAGGAGGAAAGCCCTTCGCCACTGATTTGTTTATCTGAAAATATCAACCGAACAGGGACAGTGAAGTAAACCTCTCAAGTGCACCTTGTTTTTTTAACTGAATATCCGTCTACTTCTTGAACTTGTCTCCTTGAAATCGCCTGGACATTAATTGAGTAACATGCAACTGGAAACTAATGGTGCAAAGCAGTTTTACAAATTCCGTAATAACCCCCACCTTCCAATCGGCTCGAAGCTGAGTTACACAAAAACATACTATTCGCATGCCTCATCAGTGGTATCCTCCGCTACATACCTTTGAAGACCAGTCGTATGCCGCCGATTTCCATTTACCTCCATTAGGTTGGCCTCAGCAGCTGGTCTATTCGGTAGATCTCCAAAGCTCAGTACTTTTCACCCTTTTCGATCCCCGAACATCATGAATTGTATGGGCATTCCGTCAGTGTTTTCTGCCGTGCTCCGTCTAGTCCTTTCCTGAACGGCGATCAAGTTTTCTCGAGCATCCTTCATTTCTCCCTCTAGCTGATCTGGAGACAAGTATGGTACCGGTCACAGCTCGATTTCCTGACCAACTAGAAGGCGCGGATGTCGACCGTGCATCAGCATGAATGGGGACTTGCCCTTGGCTGTGCGGAACCACGATTTGCTGGTAACACCATCGGTAAGTTCATTTTCTAGTCACCTTTGACTACCGGCCACTCCTCCATCGTTCGGTTACTGCTGTCGGTTAGACCATTTGTTTGCAGGGTGTATGCTGCCGTCCCTTGTTGTCTGATGCTCAGATCCTTCAAGCAACTCATACACTCTTCGCTCTCACGGCGAGAGCGTTGATCGGTAAGAATCATTTTGGCACCACATGGCCGGTCACTCTGCAACGCATGAGCACTCTAATGATCGTCGTCGTTCGTTGATTGGGCACGGCTGCTTCCTTGGCCCGTTGCGAGAGGCATTCTGTCACTACAATATATTGATTTCCGCTAGGCTTCACCGGAAAAGGGTGCATGAAGTCAACAGACCACAACGCACGTTTCTGAAACAGGAGTGTTTCATGGGATGTGTTGCCCCTGTCATATCACCTTTCATAGCTGACACCTAATCTGTCAACCCATTTCTCATTCCGGGACAATAGGTCCTTTGCCGAAGTAAGTCGCACGTTTTAATGCACCCTGTGTGCCATCTCGTGGCATTTGACGATCAATACGTAAGGTGTCACGAGCAGCGCAACATCAGAATCGGTGAATTTCCAAAATATTATACCAGCTTCACCGAGATTCAGCTTATGGAAGTGAATCTGGAACGTTTCCAATTCTCTGCCTTCCTCTCCGTTCTCGGAACTCCTTCCATCAAATACGGTGGCGGCAACCTTCCATAACACAAGATCCTGCGGTTGCAGTTGCGCCATCCTTTCGAGATTCAGTTTGAAAACGAGGCTATCGGGATCAGTTATGATCCTGGAGGGCTCACCTTTCGTCTCTGGTCTCGCCAGACAATCGCTAATCACTTTTTCTCAGTGTTAGTCATGACACGACTATCATATTTGATAACATTATTCCGCTGTTTCAGGAATGCGCCGATACCGCGGTCACCAGCGTTCGTTGCAACAGTGAACTCCTCTCCAACCCTTGGCAGTTCGAAGGTCAGTCGCTGATCCAGCATCCGCGCTTTGAAGCGATAGAAATCTCCGTGTACCTCCATGGTAAGTTTGAATTTCCGGTCTGCCCAGGCAGGTCGGGGAGTGGAGCAGAAATCACATTGAAATCCCAGCTGAGAAACTGCTGTTGAGATCTCTTTGAATTTGGAACAGCGCGGCACCCACTCTCGGCCAATTCTTCTGGATGTGGTCATTAGGCGCCGAAATGTAAATGATGCCCCAGACAAACCAAACCGGATCCCTCTGATTGATATTTGGTGTTTGCAATCGTGAACGCCGTTTTCTTCCGTTCCTTTGCCTTGATCGACAGTTGCCAGTATCCAGAACGCAGGTCAAACATTGTGGTATCGGAAATGTCCGAGGAAATCGCAGCTCTCCGCAACCGAAGGGGCGACTATGACTTAATTTACGGTCGTTTCATTCGAACGCGGGAAATCCAGGCAAAACCGGTAGTTTCAGGTCGCGGTTTCAACAAGCACACCGGGGAATTTTTACGCACCGTTGGCTTACTCGATTATGCCATGTTCAACAGCTCTTGAACTTGTTTATGATAGGTGCGGCAGTGAACGGGGGCCATTGGATCGAAAGCATCCGGACGAGCGGGGCAGCAGAAGCCGAACGGATTTTCGTTGCCCGTTTGCAGTTCAGAATATACCCCCACCGCGGACTGTACTGACAGCACTTACAAGACCGGACATGCGGCTCGCCGAAAGCAGTGCTTGGGTAACATTCAAGCTTGACTGCGCCATTCATTGTCACCAGTTTTCCCTGCTTTAGGTCAACCACGAAATCTGCGCTCCTGTGAAATCTGCTCCCAATATTGTTTGCCCTATGTGAGGGCCAGTCGAGAACGAAAGCCGCATGGACTCGTCGCCCAGGCGCATTGAGTGCGTCGACGATCCACCAGTTTTCAGTCAGTATCCACCCAGTGCTCCTACGGCTAGCACACACGGTTTGCATTCAGCTTGTTTTCCTCTCCATCTCAGCGACATTTCTATCCCCGTATCAATCAAGCACAGCCATCCCTTCCCGTCTATCTTGATAACAGCCTGTATGGTAGCCTGTTTCACCGCGCTAATCGCAACCCACCTGAGAAAGGAGGCGCAACCCAGCATTTTATAATGTACACGTTGTCGAGACAAGAACATTGAGTCATCCAGCTTCCAAGCGCACCACAATTGTAGCACGACCTCTTTTGCATTTGCCCCGCGATTCCATCCGAATGCCTGCAAGCCATTTGGCGAGTTGTTCTTTAAGTCCTCCATGGTTGAATTATCCCTGTTCTTTTGCAACCGCAGTGTGGTCAGTGGAGCCTCGGTCTATTCGCGTGCCAGATGCACCAGGTGCCCTACACACAACTGGCAATTGCTGTCACTAACCGCAACTGAGCACGAGGCGCAGACTGCACCCCCTTTACGAACTGGTCGGGCAGCAGCTGGTGGCGAGGAACTCCGCCAAGTCCCTGCAGGGCCCGATCAAGCGACTGCTGCAGGCTGGCGGGTCACATTCAAGTTTCCATCCCAGCCGACTTGAACTACCTCATAGGCTCCTTGCGGTCGGCCGGTGTGTCAAACTCCGCTGTAAAAGCCTCCTTCGTGGCGGCCAAGTCCATCTTTCGCGAGCCCCTTCTGGCCTCATTTAGGGACACTTTCGCCCGGCATCCGAGGAGGTCTTCAGTGCCGCTATTTTGTCCCAGTCTGCCTCCATCCCAGCCACCACCGCAAACTTCTCGAACTCCTCCAGGAAAGTCCGCACATACCCATCCTCAAAAGGTTTTGGCTATGGAATCTTCATCCGTACCCTGGCGATGGCACAAGGCACGTTAGGCAACCTCCAAGTTGGCGGAAATAAGTGCCACGACGAAAACGGCTGAGCAACAACAGGACCGGCGGTTATTTACTTTCAGTCTTCTGACCATACGCTTTAACTTCCCCCAACCGCAAAATCTTTAGTGGAATTAAGTGGAATACGTACTGTTTATTTAGTGGAATACGTACCGTTCATCCAGTTTATGCCGGCGCATTTAGGCATTCATTCATTGCATCATCAGAAGGGTCGGCTTGCTGATTCTTACAGGACGAACAAGCAATTCCCAACAAATATCAAATAGATGTCTCCGATTCTGTTAGCTAAAAACCAGTATGCACAGGATTCTAGACTTTAGATCACTGCGCGCTTATCCTTTACAATTATTCAAAACACCGCTATCCTCAGTATGCGAGATTCCCTGGAACTACTTATTTCAATTGTGGTTCCTCCCTAGACGGTGCTAGACGTGAACACAGGCAGCCATTCCTCACACATGCATAAACAAGAGACACTTATATCGGGCGGTCTCATGCTTTAAACCCGTAATATATATATATTGCAGTTACTGTTATGGCTCGTTCACCTACACGGTTGACAAAAGCCGCTCAATATTTTCCCCATGGACTTAATGTCTCAGAAGCTACGACATCCTCAGGGTTGCCACTTCACAGTATAAGATGTCTAGATATAATAGATCAATATACAAGTTATCTGCGTGGGTAATTCTTTCAGGTGAGCAAACCTGCGCGGCCATCCAACACCACCGGCTGTGTATACCTTGCCTAACGTAACAAGGTATCGCGAATTGCGGAAAACAATAAATCGCTTACAATGGATAGGGCTTGCAGATAGTTCTGGGGCTGGAATATTTCATCGAACACTTTGGAAACTACATAGCCCTTGAGGATGCAAAATATGTGGAAGCGAATAATTAATTTTTGTTCAATAATCGCTACTTTGTGTTATAATCACGGAAGCCGCATTCATAATCAGCGGAAAAACCGCGCAAGTTTGCTGTTAGACATCAGATTGCTCAATTATAAATATGTCTCGATGCTTTATCAACTAGACACATGGAGCTTAAGCCTTGCAGGCCGCCTGCTGCATTTGCAGTACATCCGTTCGCGGCACCAAACAGCGTTGATGCTTTGATCACTAGGTGAACGCATAAATAGAATATAGTTATCCTTCATATATTCATTTAACACCTTATCAAATGCCGGGATAGATTAAGTAAATGCACCCCTCAATTTCTCAACAACCATGTGTGAAGCCACCTCTAAATCCATGGCGCAGCACATTCAAAGTGGAACGCGCTCCAGAAATTTAGGAAGGAGATTATTGTAAACAAACCGCGAAAAAGAACTGACGGTTGATTAGGAAGAATTTTGATTTGAGCACATATGCAACAAACTGAAACATTTGGGAGTAAAAAAATTTATTCTACTCGCAAAGTTCTTTGCACAAAAAAGGATTGCACTCCCAAGGCACGGCGTTCACCAAAAACGATTCGGAAGCAGGTTAAATTCCTGGTTGCAGAAATCAGCATCAGCAAAGGCAGGCTAGCACTAGAGCTTCAGTTCCAAGTTAACCTAAGGGATTCCACAAGAGTTTAGGAATATTGCGCAAATGCTGGCTACAGTGAAAGAATTCATGGTATCCCTGTTTGTTTCGCTAAAAACAGAAGGGTTGCAACTTCGTATATATTTGAAATTGCCTCCCATTTTGAATGGCGTCGCTGGCCATTTGCCCACCCAAATTAGTTTCTCCGTAACTGAAGTGTTCTTAAAGCTGTGACTCTAACGGGGAGTTAGTATAATCCATTTGCACCTTCCAGTGGCATGTTGCGTGTAGCGTTTTCTTTAAGTGAGCGAAATTTCAAGGTCACGGACGTTCACCGATTCGCATTCTCTTACCGGTTTACGGGACATAAAACATGAAATTGCACTTTAGCATATTTTGGCGTTATTCGGTGTTCTTTAGGAATAAAAACCATCCAGAGAATTTCTAATGCAAAATTTACCTTAGAAGACCGGTTGTTGACTTTTGTTTGCTTCACACCCCTCAGGTTTAACAAATGCTATTACAATCGCAAACGATATTTTGTTTAGCAAACCTGGTTACAACGCCTTTCCCGTTGTGAGAAAACAGCATGAAGCATGCAGCGAAGACGCGAGGGCCATCTCTGTTGATGATCCCCTTTCCCAGTTATGCATAATTAGCCTGCAGATAAGACGGCTCACGAGATTGCCGAAGGTATCATTCCTATTGAGAATATAACGCTACATAGATGGTAGTCACCATAAAGTCGTCGCCATGGTAGCCGTTGTCACTCAACTCGACTACTTATCGTAAGTGCTGGATCCGTGTCTATGCGGGACGGTGAAAATGAGACCTTACCTATGCACAGCAACAAAATCCAATGACCAAAGTCAGTCTTGGATGCCCCTGACCATATACGGTACCGTTTATCTCTGCTACCCGTGAAAGGAAGAAGGCCTTCGCTGCGGAGTCATTTATTCGGAAATGCCAACTGACCGGTTACAGACCATTGAACAGGGAAGCAAAACTCTAATCTGCATCTTAGTTACAAAAACTGGACACAGATGTTCTCCCGACCGGGTCTTCCTAGAGATTCGTTGCCTCCACTCATTAGTCGGTCAAATCCAAGCAAATGTTACAAAGTGGCCCCACAAATTCCGCAACAGAATTCCCTTTTTTATTCGACGCAAAGGGAAATTCTACGAACAACACATACTACTCGCGTGCCTCTCGATCAGCAGTATCACCGTTACATCTGTAGTGAACACCTGGCCAGTACTCATGCGGGCCGGTAAAAATGAGACCTCAACTATACGCGATAGCCCAATCTGATGGCCTGTAATACCCATTGCTGTGCTCAATGTCGCCTAACCCGGCTGCTTATCATACCTGCTAGTTCCGTGCCCATGTGCAGCGTTGATTAACCGGTAACTTTATCCAACCTGATCTGTAGTACACGTAACTGTGCGCGTTGTCGCTTGTCTATGCTAGTTACGATAAACAGCGGGCCAGTATTTATGCGAACCGATGAATACGAGGCCCAAACTATGCACACATACCTAATCCAATGGCGTACGACGGAACTCACGCACAACTAAAACAAGTTTGCATGTATGTGAAACACCGCACTACACCACCTGCATCATCTTTTATGTTGACAATGAAATTCTCCACGTTTGTTAGGGCCCAGTTTATATCCCCCGCCCCACTTTTGTGTTTAGTGTGTATACATGAACTGACGTTTATTTGTCCTTACCACTTCACCCATTTGGCCTTGAGGTCATCTGGCCATTTGTATCTGACTTTGCACGTATGACTGTCGCATGTGGGAGCCTGTTTGCTCCATTGCTCTGTACTTTTGTAGTCCAAGCGGACTGTTTGTTGTGGACGCGTATCTACTGTCGAGGTTTGTATAATTTGTGAATTTCTCTTACCCTAATAGTACCGTATAGAAACCCAGCTCCGACTTTGTTTTGCCTACCCGGAGGTTCTGGTATTACGCGTCACTCGAAGATACCGTTCGACCGTTACTGTAGTCGACATCTTACGTCGTCTTGTTTGAAGGAAAGATGTCAACCTTTGGAACAACTGTGAAGGAAACCGGATCCAAGGACACGAGGAAACAATGCAATGCAGTTTACTGCGCGTCCCGGTTCTTCTTAGTCACTATGTGCTTCTAGTCGTAAAAGTAGTGTAGCTAAGAAATCGTTAGGGTTGCTCAGATCCAGGAGTACCGGGTTAAGCTGGAGGTCGAGTTCCAGCGGGCTCTCTTAGAGGCGCACAGGAAAACTGAGTTAGCCAAAATTGAGCTAGAGGCCGAAGAGGACTCGCATGATGAGGTTTGGGAACTAGTGGCCTCAAATGAACGATTAGCGGGGTGCGTGAAACAACGTCAGACAGAGGAAAGACCACTAAGACATGTTGGTGATATCAAACGGCCATCCCCAGGGTCAAAACCGGCCATTTCCGTCACTCCAGTATCAGCCACTATGGACCTACCAAAGGTGGAACTATCACAATTTGATGGGAATCCGTGTCATTACTGGAGGTTCACCCGCTAATTTGAGTTATACATTGAGAGCAAGGTGCGAGACACGGGTCAGAGGCTCCTTTATCTGATCCACTACTGTCAAGGCGACGCGAAGGCGGCCATTGAAGAATGTGTGATGCTCCCGCCGGAAGTAGCATACTCCAGGGTACGGGAGATTCTACGCAATCTCTTTGGTCCGCCTCATATTATCGCTCACTGTCTACTAGAAAGCCTGTTTCGTTTTGCACGACAGACTACTGGAGCAGCCAGGTCTTTGTCGGATTTGTGTTTAAAAATGCGCAGTTGTGAAATTGCGCTGACGTAAATGTGTTACGTCTCAGGCTTGCACTCACTAGCTGTTGTAGAGAGAATTGTGCGTTCTCTTCTCTCACTATTGAAGCACAAGTGGGCTGAGGTGGCAGATAAGATATCTGTGAGTGACCGGGACCAACGTTCGCAGACTTGACGGAGTTTGTGAACACGCGCTCCCGAGTTGCGAGGAGTCGGTTCGGGCAACTGGCTCGAGAGGGTGACGTAAGACGCCCCTCTGTAACGCCGACTTCTACCAACCAAACCCCTAGATGGGATGGTTATACCAGTTTCCTTACTAACATCAGACCAGACGCAGACGGTCATCCAAGTGCTTGCGCATTATGTTCACAGCCCCACCCAATTTCCAGTTGCCAGCGCTTTTTGTCTATGAAAGTGCCCGACAGGTGGAAATGCATACGGGAGCATAATGCATGCTTTGCCTGTTTAGGAGACTCCCACATGGCCAAGGATTGCAAGCCAGTAGTTCGATGCGGCCAGCCGGGTTGTAGGGGACGACATCATAGTCTGTTACATACATCACAACCCGGAAACAAGGCTTCGACGCCCTCAGAGGCGGGGGTTTTGTGTGCCTCAACTCGAGGTAATCTGCTTCCGGCAAGCCTAGGAGTTATTCCTGTCGAGGTTGACAGTCCTGCAGGAAAGGTGACAACGTATGCAATTTTAGATGCTGGGTTCGACGTAACACTAGTAAAGCGGGACCTTTTGGTGAAAAATGGGATTAGGCTGCTACCCACGTCTATGGCCATTGACGCGCTGGGTGTTTCCATGGGATGCACATCGGAAGCTAATGACATCAGGCTTTTATCAATGGATGAAAGCCAGTCGATAGATATTGACAAAGCATTCATCGTTGACAGCTCACCTGTGCGAGCTGTCCCATCTATCAAAGAAGCGGCTCGCAAATGGCCTCACCTTAAGGAAGGCGCCTTCGAGGAACTGACTGAAGACGATGTAGAATCCTTATTGGTTGTGACGTATCCGAAGCGCACTGGGTCTTTGACCAGCGCCTAAGGGGCAAAAAGCATCAGTTTGCTGTGAAAGCCTTACTCGGTTGGATACTTCTTGGTCCGAAAAACGGGACAAAGCAGAAGGTCGTCAGCCACTGTATAACCGGGTGCAGTCAGGGCATCCATGAACATTTGAAGCGACTGAACAACTCGGAATTTGCAGACACTTCAGTATCGAAAGCTAGTCTCTCTTTAGAGGATCAAAGAGCACTGTTGATATCAGAGACCCGTGCAAAGCGAGTAAGTGGGAACTATCAGCTACCGCTCTCATGGAAGGATAACGCACTTGCTCTACCCGATAACTTCCAGGTGGGTAGAAAACGTTTAGATAATCTGAAAAATAGCCTGTGCAAAGATCGTGTTTTACACGGAAATTACGAGAGAGTGATTCGCGCATGCCTGGAGAAAGGACACATTGAACGGGTGGCGGATGTCCACACATTGTCAATAAATTCAAAGCAGTGGTATCTCCCACACCATCCGGTTATTAGCCCAAAAAAGCCGGAAAAGATTCGGGTTGTATTTGACTGCGCTGCCAAATGTCATGGTGTGTCCCTGAACGATCATCTGTATCAGGGCCCTGACTTAACCACAAAACTTGTAAATGTTATGCTGAGCTTTCATTCGGAGGAAGTCGCTGTGGCAGCCGACATCGAAGAGATGTTCGTACAGGTCAAGGTTGACCCCTGTGATAGGGGTGCTCTGAAGAGCCTTGTAGCACAGGCTAACCGATTAGAGGGAAATGATGTCATGTGCCCACTAATGTCTTGGTTCTCCTGTTGGATGAAGCTACAGAAGGTCGAGGCTTGGCTATTGCGTTACGGGCAATATCTACTGATTAAGACGGGCAGAACAAGAAAAGAGGCTTTACATTCCGGTGTTACCAGAGTATCCGAACTCCACCAAGCACGTAAATATTTGGTAAAGATCGTGCAATCCAGTCACTTCGCGCAAGAGCTGCATCAGGTCAACGCATCTGTACTGGTTGCGAAGCGTTTCAGCTTATGAAAATTGTCACCTGTTTTGATTGATGGCATTTTGTGCGTGGGGGCAGACTTAGTTACTCGATCTACAGTCAGTCAGTAAAGTATCCGGTTCTTCTTCCAAACGACATCCTGTTACTGCCTTGATCATATGTCACCTTCATGAATTAGAAGGGCACTGTGGAGTGGGGCAGGTCTTGGCCTCTATTCGAAAGCGATATTGGATTATCAATGGGACCGCTGCCGTCAAACGAGTGATTGGTGCGTCCTCTTTATGCAGGCGCTGGTCCGCACAGCTCAGTACACAAATTATGGCTCCATTACCGGCAGACAGATTAGGAGTGGGCTGGTGTCCCGTCGAGTGCGTGGGAGTGCACCACTTTGGACCTTCTAAGACCAAACGCGGCCGTTCGCAAGAAAAACGCTATGGCTCTATCTTTAGCTGTCTGAAGACTAAAGCAGTCCGTTTGGAAATGGCAGGCAACCTGTCGACCGATTAGTTCCTACAATGTTTAGTACGCTCCGTTAGTAGACGTGGCAAGCCCACCGAAAACTACAGTGATAATGGTAGGAAATTCGTTGGTGCGCCAAAGAAATTTCGGGATGATATAAAGCGATGGAAGCAGAGTAAATTATCAGACCGATTTTTGACTATGAATATACAGTGGCACATCAATCCACCAGCAGCTAGCCACAGTTGTGGTGTGTGGGATCTTATAATCAGGTCAATACGACGCATTCTTTTATGTCTATGCAGGGAACAGTGTTTGACCGATGAAAAACTGAACACGCTCCTTATACAGGCAGAACGGATTCTAACTAACCGACCTATAGTCCCACTTTCACCAGCCAACAACGAGTTGGAGCCGTTGGCTCAAAACAGTTTGTTGCTCATGCGGTATTGCCCCGCGGTACCCGGTCTCGACGGTTTGGCCCCGCGTTATCATACCGGTTGCGAGCAGGTCATTTATCTCGCTGGCATCTTCTTTCTTCGTTGGATAAGGGAGTATCTGCCAAGGTTGCATGTGCGTACTAAGTGGCTCAGAGCAACTCAAGGATCGAAACGAAAAGACTTAGTTCTGGTCTCTGGTGAGGATCTGTCTCGTGAGAAATGGCCTCTAGGGGTGTAACGGTGATACTTCTGATCGAGAGGCACGCGAATAGTATGTGTTGTTCGTAGAATTTCGCTTTGCGTCGAATGAAAAAGGGAATTCTGTTGCGGAATTTGTGGGCCACTTTGTAACGTTTGCTTGGATTTGAACGACTAATGAGTGGGGCAACGAAACTCTAGCAAGACTCGTTCGGGAGAAGATCTGTGTCCAGTTTTCGTAACTAAGATGCAGATTAGAGTTTTGCTTCCCTGTTCAATGGTCTGTAACCGGTCAGTTGGCATTTCCGAATAAATGACTCCGCAGCGAAGGCCTTCTTACTTTCAGGGGTAGTGGGTAGTTTTGAGGCGAGCCCAGATGGCTTGGTAAGAGCCCTGCATTTTATAACGGTGGGCGGCGTTCTTGAAGGAGATATTTGAAAGCTGTGTTTACTGGAGGGACGCGATTATGCTTCATCGAAGTCGGCACTTGTGGCAGAAGTGGACTCGGACCATTCGTGTCGGTGTCTGATGGGTTACCTTAGAATGGAGCTGAGCGTAGGTAGAAGGCAAGAACCGGGGCGCCCGCTGAATCAACTCGGAAAATTTGGCGGGCGGTGTATCATCCTTTATGTTGACAATGAAATTCTCCACGTTTGTTAGGGCCCAGTTTATATCCCCCGCCCCACTTTTGTGTTTAGTGTGTATACATGAACTGACGTTTATTTGTCCTTACCACTTCACCCATTTGGCCTTGAGGTCATCTGGCCATTTGTATCTGACTTTGCACGTATGACTGTCGCATGTGGGAGCCTGTTTGCTCCATTGCTCTGTACTTTTGTAGTCCAAGCGGACTGTTTGTTGTGGACGCGTATCTACTGTCGAGGTTTGTATAATTTGTGAATTTCTCTTACCCTAATAGTACCGTATAGAAACCCAGCTCCGACTTTGTTTTGCCTACCCGGAGGTTCTGGTATTACGCGTCACTCGAAGATACCGTTCGACCGTTACACCACCTGTCCAACGCGATCAGAAACATAAATGTGTTCTTACATAAGCTTTGTTCTTCCTCTGAGGATTTCCTCGGCCAAGCGAAAATATCCGCCTCATCAGAGCACTGCACATCCAAGCCAAATCCTCTCAAAAATGACGTCCGTTACGGGGCTGTCCAAATTCCGAAGTACTTCAGTGCAATGGTGTCACGGCACTGCTATACCCAGTTTGATAACACTCCCGTAACTGCACGCTTCCCTGTCTTGACTTTACCCTAACGCCCACTTGTTCCATCGCATGCAACTACAGAAAACTCACGTTTTATTCTGAGTGTAATCTTCTGATCATGCCTGATGGTACGCCACTGATTTGTTGGAATCCACTGTGGGCACAAAGTGCACACCAAATGACAACAAAATTATCATCATCACAGATAGAAGAGCAAGAGATGCCAACAAGGACTCACCAAATGGACGTAATATGACGCCTCAGGCGCAACTAGTTTTGCAAGGCTCCACGCTTTTCTTTAGGCTGCAACAGCTCCATTCCAGAGGCAACTCATCGCACAAACACACAGCAACACCAGATATCTCTGATCTCATGTCTCTGCAAGCTCTAAGCTACCTTAGTTGCGCAAAATTTAGTCATATTATCATTTATTTTTGAAGAGCATGGTCACAAACATAAAAAGTGAGTGCAAGCGATGAATGCGAAAGAGTAACAGGAGAATATGGGAGAAAAGAGAGAAACGTCTCATTCGAGATCATGCCAAGGGCAGTGCCAGTCTGATGAGGTGAATCCCAAAGTATGTAAAGATTTTGGTATGGGAACACGCGTCTAAGGACCAAAAACCAAAGAAAGGACAAACAATGGTGAATGCTCTTCAAGGCGCAGTGTGCGCTAGCACAGTCAAGACTCGCCCATCAGGCACAAAGTGACCGTCATACTGGGTCTGGTGTGAGATTAAATGACAAAAATGTACATTCAACGCCATGTGCCGCGCATAAAAGTGTCATAAGTACGCAGAGACCCCCAATGGCAAGCAAACACAAATCACTGACTGCGACCTTAGGAAGTCCCAGTCCAATAACAGCCTTAGCGGATTGAGGAAAGCAGATCC
>NW_008751691.1:2452462-2482439 GCF_000715545.1 Opisthorchis viverrini | reverse complement strand
ATTTGGTTAACACAACCCCTACCGGGCCGGAATCCCGCTTGCTGCTCTCGGGTCAGTATCTAACGAGCCACCGTAAGGCGGCGAAGCACAATTGACGCCAACAGTCTCGTTACAACCGGGGTCAAGCTGATCCCCCTGTGGCTACCTTACTCGCTACGCGCCCCTTTTTTGAAAATGGGCACTATCACCGATTCTCCCCAGTTGTCTGGGACAGACTCCTTATCCCAATTGCAGGCAAACAGATCGGACAAGCGCTGACTGAGGACTTGGCCTCCGTACTTGAACAGTGCGGGTGGAAGGTCATCCGGACCGGGAGCTCGGTGGCGCTTGAGCGAACATATGCAGTGGAAGACCCAAAAATATCCTAACTAAAATGGCAACCATAAACGGCCCACCAAGTTTTCCATGTACGAGGCTGTCACAGAACCGAAGTACGGCGTCGCGATGACGGCACCGCGACTACCATACCTTGTCTGATGGCTTGCCCGTAGTTCACCATATCTCTAATATTTCCCAGACTGCGTGCTACCTACAAGACTGTTTCAGTCCGTTTAATTTGTGCAAGGACTCAAAATCAATAGCCATCTTATAGTGCCGTCTTCTTGTTCTCCTCACAGATCCAATCGTTCACCCAACGGCAATATTGGTTGCTCGGTATATTGGTGAAATCAGACCTTGCTTTTAACCAGATCTAACGTGTGCTGACTATCATGAAAAAATAAAAAATCTTACAGCCGGGAGATTGCGTATTCGTTGAAAAATTTCATGTCCGATTTGGGGACGGGAGTTCTAAGGATAATCTCATCTGGACTGAAAGCAATATCCCCGTAGAACTTAATTGAATATTTCCATCAGGATACATTCTTGGCAGATCTGATAAAAATCATGAAGCTAATTGAATGCATCGAGATTTTTTAAACTAATATAGAAAAACTACGGGCATTCTCACGATTTTTATCGGGCCGAAGGGCGGATCCCAGTTCTGTGGACACCAGAATTCAATGAGCACACTTTGCGCGTGGTTTGCGAGGAGCAACAACATGAACAACTAGGGCCTTCATTTTGATTTATTTTTGCGCTGTTAATATTAGTGGTTGCCTCTTCTGTCGTGAGCACACCTCAGTCAGAGTGGCAGTTTGTCTGCGCTTTCCCAAAATATGCAATTTTGAACTAAGACCGTAGAGTTGTAAGTTTCCTCTGGCTGTTTCCAAGAAGTCAGATTACCGAAAGATTCTGCCGTAAGCTAATTGAGTCTAACTTGGCGTTTACGCTACATGCTACCAATAAATAAACAACTTGTTTACCCTGAGCTAATAAACTAATGCTTCAAACGTGATGATTTTCCATTGGGTGGTTAGCGTAATTGTATAGAACAATTAGGCGATAGGAGGAAAATGTCTCCGTTTTGAAGTCAGAAGGATTTTTCCCAGATATAAGCTTGCTCCTCTATAGAATACTCAATCCTTCACAAATTACGCCTCATTGGCAACTGGTCCGTTTTGTCCAACAATCATAATACGGAGCTGTCACACTACGCTACGTCAGCTTTGGACAGAACACTACTACGAGAAGCTCATAGTGTGAGCAGTTGTTGTTCGACTAGCTGACAAACTCCACTGGATTGCTGTTTGCAGAGAATGACAATTAACCGGCAGAATCAGCTGCACAACACACCAAACATCCAAGATACTCCCCCAACAGGCCTCATTCTGTCACTTCACTGGAACGCAACTTATTTCATAAAATATCGCTACAAACCGTTCTGCCTTTTGCTCCATCTAAATATGCCATAATATTCATCCGGTAGCTACATTATTGAGACGGCACTGCCTCTGGAGTAGAGCCTCCATAAGGTTAACCTGAGAAATTTCCAGTGATTTAGGTATCAACTGAATATTTTGAAGCTTTCTTGCAAATCTCAACAAAACCCTCATTTTATCTCAAGCGACCTTACTTTGGTGACCTCATCGTTCAAGGAAAGGGGTGACATTTGTTACTCATACCCCCATACAAAGTTCAGTGGGCTAGTTATAACATATTAGTTTATGAACAGATGAAATTGTGGTGTAATTTCTACGCAATGCGATTGGGGATGCATTCTAATAATGTGGATGATTTTGGTAGCGTCAACTGCTCCGAGAGGCTTCGCAGTTGCGTATTGAAAGTGATATTGTCGCGGTTCGGCAAACGACAGGTTTTAAATAAGTCTTATGCCTGGGAAGGAACACAGGTGAGAACAGCGCTACTCTGCTGGGAGTCGTAACTTAAGCAAAGCACATGCTTTTATGAGCACGCAAATTAATATCTTCAAACTAATAAATGTCTGACCTTTCTCTTATGAGGTATCCACCAGCAAAAGACTACGTAACTCATCTACGTATGAGACAATTTTTTTAGATATTCGTTACATTAGATATAAATTGCAGTGCTTCTTTAGGGACGTTATTTTTGGTGAATGTGAATTGTCAGTTTACACGGCAGATATCATTGCCGATTTCATCTTTAGAAACGATTGAATTTTATTCCTCGTATCTTACAAAGATGGGCATACATTGTTTTATTTCCATTCAGTCATTTTTTCCAATTGGATGTTAACTGAATTTCTATTGGTATTTTACCCCACCATATAAAATCACATGGCAGAGCGTACTTAGATGAGAAGGGACAACAACTTTGTTATCCTTCGAAGGGGACGGTCTGTGTTTCTGCTGACAAATTGTTCAAATTTAATGCCATAAAATTTACCCTGCATGTTTCCCGGAACCATTTAATTTACAGAAGCTTGGAGAATCCAGTAATGAGAGGTATATTTGCACTTCAGGACTGCAGTTTGAAAGCGGTCTTGTCAAATAATAATTTTGATGCCGATCTGATACATTTCTTTGTCGGATGTTACAGTAGTAGCCATGAAAGTTGAGGTTAGGGAACAGGACTTAACAAATACAAATAATTCTGCCTGCAGCTTCTGGCTGTTCGTCATACTGGTTTCTAAACACAATTGCATAATAAACACTCAGTGTTTTACAAAGCTGCTCTCGCATCGTAAGTCCTCAGGGATGTGAAAATATACTGAAGCTACACGAACTTAGCAAAACACACTCAGTTGCAAACAAATTTGGTTTTGCTAGTGGCTAACCTAAAACCCTGACGAATCCTTCGTTTGTGGTTTTTCCCGGCAAGAGAAAGTACTGCACCAGGCCGCCTCATGTTCCAGGTGCTACGATATTCGAGATATCGCGATACATGTATATTCATAATACACTACACATAAGGTTGCTGAAAAGTCCCAGACATTCCACGACCGGTTTCGCCATTCTTGGAGCTGGTTCCATGCGAGTTTCGTAGAACACAGTACAAAACAAGGGTCACTGATTCTGAGAACTTGAAATAATTTTGTCTTGTTGATTCGCCTACACAATGCGTTTCTTATGGACGACCTGGCAGCTGACTGTTTCATCATTTGAAAGTTCGGGTACGTGAGGCGGGTTATCCTTGTGCATAAATTTCACTAAGAACGCATAGATAGAAACTGTCCCGCGCAAACCGCATTAAGTGTTCATGCTGTCAAACGTTGGCTTACTATTCGAGTGAACACTTCTAGTATGAAAGATCCACCCAGTATAATGATTTTGTTGATTCCCCTGTGAATCAACGGTGAACAAGGGTATCTCTCCTTGTTTTCTGACTACTCATGAGTAACATGAATTACACCTGTTTATTATGACACCGTTTCGTTTTCTTGCTGCTCGTTTCCCCTCCCCCTTTCGTTCCTACTTAAAGTCTGTTTATCCCTCAGTAACTGACGTCAATATTTTGTTTCCCATCTGTCATTGCCTGCAAGTTCGTATCGATTGCACCTATTTTCGAGCGCCCTCACATCTGGAGGGACTGACTGACTCCTGAGCCGTTACGGCCTACTCACACTGTCAGACTGCCCCTATATGTATGTTTGTACATCGTTTGCTGCTTACTCGTTGTTGCCCCTATAGAAATCCGTGCCGCGACAGTGACTATTTCCCGCTCCTGCTGATTGCGTCATTTTGATTGTATGTTTGCCTAATTCATGATGCCTACTAATCCGTTTGTCTGTAGAACCAGTTCCTGTCAGCCTCAATATATCATCTGCTGCCCAACGTCTGTCTGCTCCTATTGACTACTGGCTACGAAATGCGTACAATCTAATAGTCACAATCATCCTGTGAGATCCATAACCGTCCGGATCTTACAGATTCGTTATTCGGCTTAGCAACGGATGGTTACAATAAGAGGTGAAATTGTATTCATACTTCTAGCGTTGTCATTCACTTGCAGTAACGTTAGGCTCTGCATTTTACAATTACACGTATAGTGACAGCCTGTCGTGTAGTATTTTTTTGACTGAAAGCTCAAGATTGTGGACAAAGCAATCTTTCTTTTCATAATGGTGCAAATGTTTTTGCACGAGCGAAAATTTGGTGGCTTGCTATTTGTGCACGATGGGTTTCAGATTTTAAACAAAGATGAATGCTGCAGGGTCAAAAAACAAAATCATTCAACCATAAAACCCAGCGCATAACCAATAGAGTGGCGGGATGAAGACACCGTACTTAGTCGAATATGCTGAAGCGCGCAGCAGTCAATGTTAACTTTTGGAGCATTTTTTTGTCAATGTGCGCAGTGTGTTGCTTAATTGACAATCTTTTTTCACATCATTCTATTTCGCACAACAATCATTTTGTGTTGTCGCAATGAGTCAGGGGTGTCCAAAACAAATTGATTATTTTGACAGCGTGTGCTCTCCGGAACGTGGTGATCATGGTCCATTAGATTCTTTCGCAAATACTTCCATCCAACTGTTGGACGGTGGATTGAATGCCTCTGTCAAGTACGCCGGATACTGCTCTGCTGACGGAGACCAGAATATATTTCTTTATATATCTTGCGTTGTTCTCAGGGCAACATCACTGGAACTAAAAATCGACTGATTTACTAGTTGCTGAACTTCAAGTTAAAGACAAATTCGTGGCATGCTCAAAACAAACCTGTTTTTTAAACATATGTATGGAGTAAACGTTGTGAAACGCAGGCCTCCCTAACAGCTTGAGATTCAGCTTCAGCCAATAAAGAGGACTTTAGCGTGACCGTTACCTACTTTGTGATAAATTGCGGGCGATTACGTTGGAAGAAGTCGATGATCAACGAGCATCTGCAAAGGACGCGAATCTTGTATGATGTTATATGTAAACGATACCAGGATCCAACACACAAAAATTTTGAAATCTGTTAAGGATAACGGCATCACTGTAGCACAATGTTGAGCCCACTGAAACACTTCGCGCATATTTCACTTCCCCCCATCCGTTCGACGAAACATTGGGGCCATCTTTGTGAAACACTTGGTAGGCTAGCTAACTGCGGTTAGTACGGGCATTCTAATTACATCTCCACCATTGCAAAAGCAACACACATCCTATGTTATTTTGCTATAAAAATCCCTTTATACGTTGGAATGCAACCTAGGACTGGCCTTGAAATTAGTACAGCACCTGAAATTCGTTGCCAGTTCTCCACATGGGAGTATTTTGTAGTGTTTGCAAGCAGGATTAAAGTGGATTTTGATGAAATCAACATTTTGTATCTGGTTGAGGCGGTTAAAACTTAAAAAATGGCTGACACAGAATTGTTCAAAAGGTGCAAGCTACTAAAATTCACATTACAATTGAGCTCTAGAGAATGCACCTTGAGCAAGCTAATGGTGGACAAAACAAACTTTCCCATTAAATCCTGCACATAGTGTGTGATTTGCACTTTGCCTACGTCTGTGTCACGTTAAAATGCATTAGTTTAGGAATAACAGAAACCTCATCGTAAGCCCTACGTGACGCGAAATCAACTTTGAATGTAGAGAACGCTCAACTGGAGTACGAAAGCTTTATATGAAGCTAAATACGGCAATTCCCCCGAGAAGCATTGCAGTTAGCCTGTTGGAAATGCTGAGTTCAAGAGGAAAGTAGAAGTTATTTTTGTTGTTTCACCGACCACAGGTTTGAAGTCGGTGCTAAACTTTACTTGACAAGTATGCATCGGAGACTTAGTTTCGATGCAGTAAAAGCACTTAGTAATGCACGAGCACTAATAGACTCAAGTGGTGCTGGTAAACTAATGCAATATCACTTTTCTTGCTCATCGAAGAACGGAACGTTCTGGCCTTTTTTAATTAGTCGTTTGCTTCCAATTTTTCTGCACTTTTAAAAGAATCGAGAGCCGTCCCGCATTTGAACAAGGATGAAATTTCCATTGCTCACAATTTACTTGGTTATTTTTTGTTTGAGTAACGCGATTGTCTAGGTCATACTCAGGTAGTTTGACAGCGGTGTAGCGAACATTAGACATAATTGTGCGCTACTTAGATATTTTACATAGCTTCCTTGACAATCCTTCCAAGTAATGAGTACACAAATTGGGCTTTTCATGCACCCTGCGTCATTCTGAAAAGTGCTTTCTCAAAGTTTTTCCGTCTAAAAGTGTGAACCGTGAGGGAAAATAATTTTAGCTGTCTTCATTATGTGCGGATAAACTCCAAATTACATGCAACCCGTTGCTCCCGGTCATCGCCAAGGTCACTTTGTAATCACCGAACTAAATACTGGCTGTCCAAATCCTTAATACGAGCTCCTTAACACCATGCAGATTTGTTGTGAAGGCGTCAAGATATAAAATACTATCTTGATTTAGTCTCTGAATTGCACAAAAAACTGTTTTATTATGAAGCCGTGTAACGAAGTCTGATGTCCCAACATCGGGCTATTAAGCATCCCGTAATGGCACTCCCACTGCTCCTACAGGTTCAACTGGAGACCAACTATGATCTTCCCCAGCTAGCGATCCATGCCCTAATTGCTTGAATCGACAATCAACGGTCGTGATTTTGGAAAGTTTTCCGCAGTTTTATCCAATAGTAGCTTATGTGTAGTACTGTAGGCTTCATTAGTTATCCGCGAGAAGCCTACCGAAATGTACAGAACGGATGCAAAGAGTGGTACCAATGTTGGTGGTTTTTGTGTGTATCCTCGCACAAATTTGATGAATAAAACAAAGAATGTTCCTTCATAATCACTCAAGCTAGCACGGCGAAACAGTGAAACAAGTGCGTTTCTGAAGATAAACTTCTCCCGATTTTTACGATAGGTCATTGTTCCACATATTCGAGAAAGAAGCATTTCGTGTGCAGTGTTGGTTCCGATTATTGAACTACCGCGAGGAATATCTCACTGGCTGTTTTTCAGTGAGTCTCCACACATGCCGTCATTCAAATCAGCTGAACACATGTATTGCGTTAGCAAAAGACAATGAAACCTCATCCTCAAGTTTTTATGTTACTATTTGGTAAAATCATTATGAAATTGTAAGTCTGGGCACCATTGCTGAGGGAAACTGCGGATTAAATGAAGAAAACTACGAAAGACTCACAAATTTCTGGAATGAATATCATGAGTCCTAATGGGGAGAATCGAATTCTCTGAGCACTTTGAAACAGTGGTACTGGAGGGTTGAATCAAACAGCAGTTCTGTTTGTGATGGGCAACTAACCAAAACCTTCCTTGTATCACGAAGGAGAAGGGAATAAGGAATGTAAAAATGGCACTCGCAGGAAATCCAAATCTGGCCGTAACAGTGCAATGCTAAGCCTAAACACAACCATCAGTATTCAGAATGACCATTTCAGTCACATTGGATATCACTCTAGACTGATTCGTTGAAACACTCTAGGCAACAACAACGCATCAACTTCCACGCCATCACTCTTATCCTGCAGGAGCTAGTTGTGAATCCCCCGCTGATTAACGCTGGTGGCGTTGCAAGTTTTACGGCACACAACTGAGGATTAAACAAGGCTATGAATTTGAGCAATCAATGTGCATATTCAACTTAAAAGCAACTGATAACCAATACTCATTTGTAACGCCTCGGCAGATCACCGAACAGATCACAAGTTGCATTTTATTCTCTTGCTCAAGACTATTCGAATCCATAAACTCTCAATTTGCTGCGAAACCAACTGTGTGACGAACGAGCTCGGGGCGACTTCTGACGCCACCCGAAATGCGCATGCAAATTACACATAGTAAAGCAATATTCACTTATATTTGAATTCACAAATAGAACAAAAACTGTTCATCCAACAATTGGAACGATTTTGTTTCTTGTGCTGTCCGGTTTGTTGTTGACCGGAACGAGCTCTCTATTGTTTACCGGAATGTATTTTTCACTTGGAACTCTGTTGATCTTGGACCTAAAAATTAAAAGAGCTGTCCAGAAATTATAACATCAGCGTTCTAGTCAGGTATGGGTTTTGGTTTGGACAATGCATATTAAACGGAATTCTGATCGTATTTGGAGCCCGCAGTTAAATTAATTTTAACATTAAAAATTGTCTTCGCGGTCCCTTGCGATGATTTAGAAAGTCCAGTGATTCCTGAACTAATTTTTCTTGGATGCAGATGATATGTCCGTTGTTGCCAATTGTTTGTTTACCATGCCCGTCATAGAAAAATGCATCTATACCAAATTGCAGAAAAAAAATTTACAAGCATTTTATGGTGACTTTTGGACTCACAAATAGTGCCAAACATCTGTCGGTAACTGACATCTACCAAATGGAGTGGAAATGCCATTTTTGTGCATCAGTACAGGCTCAAAGCCCGTAGTGGGGTTGTAGATAACAACAACGGCACAGGAATCCTATCGATTTGATGGAGTTACTCTGCTATGTATAGCTAGTTGACTGGAAAATTTCAAACATATTTAGGGTAATTTACATACTTTATCAAATAGTAACTTTGGGCAAATCTATCGAAGCCACTGTTAGACGGATGTTTTGAAACCTATCACGTTCTGTTACTCAGTAATATACCTGTTTGCAACTTCACGGTATTTTAGCAAAGCTACCATTGAAAGACAAAGTCCCGATGGTAAAGACATGCAAACGGTTAAGGGGATACACAATACCTTGTGAATAGGAGATGCAAACAGATGACCATCAAATGAGGATGTGTCGCTCTGGCCCGAAGCCCATACTCAGAATGAGTTGAGACGGTGAATTATTGTGATTTTGTTGCGTCTGAGCTGCCAGATGAGCACAACCAAGGGAACCAAACTTCACAGTCATTGAACAAATGCCGCACAATCCATGCTGGCACCTGATTTACCTTCAGTGATCCTAAAGGAACACCCGACTCAAACGCGTGTTAAGTAGTTGCCTAATAGAAGGCTCTTGTTAAGTTACAATGAGGAGCAACATGCTCGGAAGTGACCATTTATTTATTTATTTATTCAAAACCGTAAATAAATAAGGGAACATGCTAGAAAAACTGACAGTCACATTTGTCAATTCACTAAATAAATTTAATTTCCATGTGATAGCACATCACATTGTTTACAATGATGGGGATTTAGAGAAAAGACAGTTGGTTAAATCCGGTGGTCAGTCAAATATTCCGACACGTTTCGAAGCGTGTGGATGGAATTATCACTCTTCAGCCAGTTACATGTCACCGAAGATGAACAACGTGGAGATTGAAGAAACAAACAACCGGCGCCACAGTTAAAATCAATACAGGTAATGTGCTAAAATAGAGAAAATTCGGTAGAAAGCTAATCAAGATGGGCCTTGTAAAATCTCAAAATAAAATCACCCATATTGAGACCACAACCACGCTTTCCACTCAGTTGAGTCGACCAACGTCAAACTCGTCCCGGTCCACTTGGTGAGCGTTTGAGGCATCGTAAACGAAACTCAGTGCGAAAGAGTTGGCTCTCGGTTGAAGTTCTTGCAAGACGTCAACTGACGGTAATATGTCGTGTGCAAACACCGCAATGAGAAAGAGGGCGCACCTGGTTTATACAGTGCAACGAAATCCTGGAATGGGTTTTACCTTGTTTGTAACATGCTTGGTTCAACAAACGTTACGGTTTTCTGTCCACTCCGGTTGTCGTCCGATGACACAGAGATCCCAGACACTGTTACGGGATTAAAGTCGCACGGATGGCAGTAAATATGTTACCCAAAATTTTCAGATGAGTACATACAAGAGCTACTATTTTTGTCTCATGAGTCATATTTTACTTATAGACCATGCAGTAATAAATTATGTTAGCATTAAAAAATAACATGGAAGCAGCTGCGAGAAAAGGCCAAACTATTGACACCATGGTTCAATAGTTTTTTAAGACCGCCGGATCCTCATCATGGGGTCTATTAGTTCTGCAAGGCCTCCCTTCCATCTTTGATCTCACGAAATACTGGGCTTTCAAATGAGAAATCATAAGAATCGGCAAATAGACAGGGAGCATTTCAAGAGCACACAAACAAAGTGCAAGTACAATCAGTAATCCTGGAAGCACGGTCTACTGCAGTGTCAACTGATCAATTATCCGAAATTTCGTGACCATTTCTATTGGTGTGGCATGCGATCAGCTGTGGCACTACGAGTATAAATATAAATAGAACATGTCAAACTATCTGTTAAAAACTAACAAGCATGGGATTCAAGTGGGCACTGGTTGCTTCAATTTTTGTGGTCATTCAAGCCCTGGTCGATGGACAAATCCGTAAGCAAATAAGTTTGACTTAGTTTTGAAACCGATATAATTCTTGCCTTGCCGTGCACGACAAAGTGTACCAAACTTGACGCAATAAATAATGTGGATGTAGGGATCAAAATTTCTGAACCCAATCCAACTCATTTGCTTAGGTGGTGTTTGAGTATCTGAGTAACTAATTCCCACGTGTTATTTTTACTCGCGATGTTTTCTTCAGTGATTCCCATGCAATATGTTCGTGGTTCGATGGGAATTAAGAATTTCCAACCAAAATGTTGTCCTAAAAGAGAATCCAATCTATTCTGCAACCAAAGAAGCACTGGACAGCCAATCCACCGTACTGAATAGCATCAACAGTAGGCACTCCGAGAAGCTGTAGGCTGTTTTGGGTGAAACTGCTACCTGACAAGACGTCATGGACGGATCTGCAATCAGCTGCTTGTGGCTGAATAACTACCTTCTTAAACTGCTCTCTATGATGTTCCGGTTTCGCAACACCCTGAATTAATGTAGAAACCTTATAACTGACTATTTTATAGTAAGCACATGCAGTGCGACACAGTACTTCTCCACGTTTCGGCACTAATTGGTTTTACTTTACTGGCGAAAACCCAACTGCAATGTCCAAGATACCCTAACATCATATACACTCATCCATTTTTAAAGTGATGAATCACTATTGCAAAATGATGTACTGTTATTTTGGTTTTGTACAAGGGACAAATGCAAAGCGTATTTTGTTTGGATGTTTTATTGTTTGTGATTTTGTTGGCTTTTTATTCATCTTATCGGTCGGTAATAAGATTGGATGACAAGTCGTTTAGCATGTTAAATTGTGCCAAAACGATTTCACGCAGACAACTTTCAGGTGATCTCAGCTCAAACTGTCAGACACTTGCTTCCTAAATTATCGGTGTTTATTTGTTGACATTGATGTTTTAGGGCCTTACTACCATAATTACGTTCGTCCAAATATATTTAGAGCCCTTGGGTGAAGGAAAAAGAAGAGTGAGTGCGACAGGGGGCCTAGTAGTGCCCTATGACAAGCATTTTGAGCTGTCTGCTTAATCAAACAATTTGCAAACAAACTGACAGCACAAAGACTGCTGTCATCGATTAGCCACCGCTTCTTGCAACGTTTCAGCCAAGCACATATGGAGTCCCGTTCTGAAGGGACACTTAGTTTTACCTGGCATTGAAGGATGCGTCGAATGATGGTTACGACCAGGAGGAATCTGTCACCCTGTGACCTGCAAAGACACGGTCCTATCAGAGATCCAATTTTTGGGTAATTTTGGGTTGGTTTATACCCCAAAGAAACGTTTCGGCTTTGAGAATCACTTTGGACATCTCTGCTGTTTTCTTCTTACATCCAAAATCCTACCGTCTGGCGAGAGTTCCAGTATAGTTTCGTTTGATTTCTGGGTCCGCTAGATTCTCAATGGGTAAGCGAGCGAGGCACACTTTGCGTACACTTGAAAAACGCACTAAAATACAGCGGCGTACAACTGGATGGTCGGAATCCACGCCAGTGTTCTAGAAAGGGCGGTAGGAGTTCACCCACCCTCGCCACAGGTAACTGACGGCGAAATAGTCCATTTGGATTCGAAGCTCGATTGTTGGCTTGTTCCACGTTTTCATGCAATTTCCCCCGTTCCGAAAGTTTGTACTGCAAAGGAACCATCTGTGATCGGCGCACATCGGAAGTAATCTATCCATGTTGCCCGTGGGTCTCGTTTCAAATCCAAGACGACTATCCAGTAGGGCCTCAGCGGTGCTTATTCTGGCTACCTGAGAATTCATATCGCCAGAAACCACAACAGTACCTGAGACTTAAGTCTATTGCAGAAGGGCACCTAGAGCGTCATAGTAGCTGTCTTTGACCAATTCAGAGCTGCAGACACGAAGAAGGGTGCGGTCGACCTTACCTGCCCTTGATTTTCTCACAGATGTTGCCCGACGAACCGCAAAGAGGCAACAATCTACGGGTATACAATCAAGCAGGGACGCTTCCTCTCGTTCGCCTAATTCAATGACGAGCCCGGCATATTAGCTGCCGCGGTCTCTGCATCACCAGAGGGATCTTGAAATGTGCAAGGGAGCACTCAGTTCGATCACAGTACTTGCGTCCTGCGTGTTTGTTTTAAACAGAAAACATCAGTTCAGAGCGAATCCAGCTTACAAATAAGTCACCTAAACAGGATTTTGAGATTTGCAAACGGACTTCAGAGTGTTTAGGGCTGTGACTGAACCCGGACGTATAGAAGCTGCCGCAAAGTGTGATGCATGGCGGGAAAAAACGGTCAGCTTTAGTGTTGAGACATCCAAGGAAAGTATTCGGATTCAGGTAAGGGAAGGTGAAAGTCGCCACATGTAGGTGTAAGACGGGAGGCGTTAGCAGTAGAAGATATTCGCTTACCCAACCTGATGTATGGAAGAGGAGGAATAGGGCCTTCAGCCAAAGCCTTCAGAGCAAAAGCCTAACCGAAGCGCAGCGTTGTTGGCCTGGAACAACAAGTTAATTGCCAGTTTTACGTAGCGTCGCCGCACATGTTCCAACCTCTAACCTAAAGGGCCAGGTGACTGTGTTTGTCGCATTATCGACCTACTTGATGCGAGAGTCTTTGAGTGTCGCGCGGACACCTTCCAGTATAGCTCGGTGGGTTGTAGAGGTACGTAAACCGCTACAACATGATGAGATCTAAGTTCTTCGTGACAGTTTGCAAGAAAACTACTTATCAGTTGATTATTCAAAGATCTTCCGCACGCGCTTTGCTGAGGAGCCAAATTTTCTGGCTGGATTTAGTCGTAACAAAGTGGCTGAGTAAAGGGCGTGAAAACTTAGGATTGAAGCATTTACAGTAAAATAGAGTGTAAAATTAGAGCAAAACGCTATGTTTTGTTCTCTAGAGAAGGGCGAAGGTTGCATGACACTATGCATTGTGTCTGAATAATTTGGATCATATTCATATTTTCAATGAGGGGGTAATGTTTATCAGGCCGGCGATAAGCAGTCGAAAACTTCAGATTTTCGAAGCGATACGCTATGGCCCATTTTGTATAACGCAAACACGCGACGCCAAATGAATATTTTACCAGGTACTAGTGCATTACTCTTCTTCTGATGATTGCCTAAGTAAGCCCAGATACAAAATGGTTCGTTCCCGATCATCAGGGTATCAGACTTTCAAACGCTTCACAAACGCATGGCATGTAACTAAGGCCAGCCTTGGTTAGTAAATGTTGCTACTCCTCACGCAAACCACGGAATGTGTCACACCCAATTTCCAATTCCTCTCGCTCACCTATCTTCACCACAAGTTTATAGTAACTAAGCCGTTGATACCTTTTCTAGCATGAGAAATATGCATTCCGGTTCTCAAATCGAATTCGATTACTTTCCGGCAGTTTTGAAAATACCTGTAATTTGCACTACGGGTTAGAAGTCGTTTACGGACTCGCTTTTGGTTTCGAAAAATTTATCATGATTCCTGGATATTCCAGCTGACCCGACGGAGCGTGAGTTTCCCTGTTTTCTCTGGTGGCAAAACTTTGACAGCAATCACCATACGCTGAACGCCATTCTTTGAGATATGAAAGGCTAATATTCATGACTACAAATAGTGCAAACAAATCAAAAATGTTCAAAGTGGCGAAAATATTTGTTACCTCAAAACATGACATAATTATTTAATAAGTCTCAATATTTTACAATTAGTTTTCAAGCCAGGACATAAGTCTTTCCTTACAGTTTCGGGATACGAACCTTAAACTAAGGAGAGATTATTCAAGCTCCTGACGCAATCGGTTCAGCGCTTCTCAACTGGTAAAACAATATGAAGGGTCACTACCTGAAAACCACAGTTTCTATGTGCAGTACGCGGGAACACACTAAAAATTGTCGGGATTTTTGAGGAAAAAACACTTTCACTGGACCATATCTGATAGTGTTGAGGCACTTCGCGCGATGATCCGTATTGTCCTAGGCTTCATTAATCTTAGCATGTGTGGATAAAGTCATGGTAAACGACGATTTTATAATACTTTGCTGTTGGTTTCATTTTTATTTGTGGCCTTCTAGCATCGCTTACTAAGGAAGGTTAGTAAATTCTCCTTTTTTATTCACCAATTGGGATTTTTAAATTAACAATTCGAAGGAACAAAAAGAATACTGTATTTTGTTCTCCATTTATGGCAATATATTGTGCGACAGTTTGCTGTGTGGTGCCCCTTGTGGAAGTGGGCGGACAGTGCTTTCGTATGGAAAAACACGTTGAATGAAAGACATTGCATCATAAAAGAATCATGTTCCCGCATACCTTTTCTCTAAAATATTAGCCGTCAGTCACCTCTCAGTCAATAACAAATGGAGAGGCCTAGACATATTCGAATAACTGGCGTGCTAGTGATCATTAGTTTGACTTTCGGGTTCCCATACTTATGTTTGATTGTGTATGTAAAAACAAAATCACAAACACAACCACAAGTTCCTGCACTTCTTATACATTTGTTATTAATCAGTGATTAAAGGCCATAGTACTAAGCATACATTGTTGCCGTTTTAACTGATCGGCACAGAACTTGCAGTCTATATATTCTATACTACGTCCACACCTTTTCTAAAATCAGATATTTACGTGCACGAAGGAAAACGGAACATAAACACAATGTCTTTAATGTGATAGGAGATTTATAACACTCAGTTGTTCAATAAGGGCGTGCCGTGCCTTTGTGCTTTTCGGATTGAATTTCCCAGCTCCAAGTTTGAAATCATTATCTTGGGTTACAGAATATGACTTATTCATCAAACTAAGTAAGTTGGCACTCCCTACGCATGTATGGGCAAGTTATCTGTCTTTCTTTTTTTTGCTGCAAATACTGGTCCAAGGATCCTGGGTCTCGGATCTGCAAACGTGTTGGTAAATTCCCGTATTGCTGTATGCATCATCAAAGCTGATAGGTGGCTGATAGTTATAGACGGTTGGAAGAATTTAAAGGGGCTCAACTAATTGGCAACAATAAATTATTCAATTTCCGTTGCGTGGCGCCCTCGGGCGACATACCCTTAGACAATGTGATGGCTCACAGACAAAATCTACCTTAGTAGTTGTTTTACACAGCAATGTTCTAAGTACTGATTAGCCACAACTAGTAACATTACCGGTGACTGCTTGCGGCCTGAGAAAAACTGACCTGCTGTTTATCGTAAAAAAGACTCTGGTATTGAAGGTAATGAAGTTATTGAAGGTATTGAAGGGCCTCAGGTATTGAAGGGCTTCCTTCAAGGATCCGATTAGTAAAAATTCGTTTGCTTTGTTGCAGGGAACTTCTGAAACATATATTGTCAAAATCTGGATCCCAGCATAGCGGCTTTGTGTACATTGGGCGCGTGAAATTTAAATCCAGCCACATGTTTAGCTTGAAACCATTTTGCAATTCATCATAAAAATGGATATTTATCCTACCAAAATGAGCAAAACCAAGCTACTAAACAATCTATTTACCAACGCTTATTATAACACAAAGATAAAACTGATCTCAATGCAATACGTAAGTTTTCAGTACACTTTTATTCTAGGTAGTGGGCTTGTCAATGCATTGTTGCATATGAATAAGTTACGTTTGTTTGAAAGCTGAAGTAAACCAGCTAAAATGGGCAGCATGTACGGATATCAAAAATGTCCCAAGAACAATAAAACATCCATCACAAGTCTTCCCCTATGTTGCTTAAATTAACCGCATCTAACAATTAGCAAAACATTTATCGTTGATTGATTCTATTAGCGCACAAATGTTTTAATTATTGTTGATCACTAAAGAATGGAGGTTTGAAATACTGCGCCTTGATAAATTATTGAGACCCAGATAACGTACAGAAATTAAGTGAAGGACAAACTGGGGAGATTTTACAGAGATTTTACAGAGATTTTACTCTGTCCGCAACTTGCTTCTTAGGAGCACAGTTTATTTGAAGTTGTACGGCATTACTCGGGGTGGAGTGTCACAAGTGCTCAAACTCATAAAATGAAAACATGTGGTCTATTTACCCATATTGTATGAATGTCTCAGGTTTGGAAGAACTATTATGGCATTCAGTAGATGAAACCAAATATTCTATATTGAAATTCTATATATATTCTGTATACAAATATATGTATTCTCTATATACATTCTGTATTATGAATTTTGCTACACATGACAGAGTTTCATTAATATTTTCAGTGTATGCCAAACCTTAATCTAGAAGACCAGAGTTTGCTGGCATTTTGATGAGGTGACTACATTCCGGATGGGTGAAACGGTTTGGAGAATTTTAATGGTGACATTTGGTGAAATATAATCATACGTGTAAGGTCGGGTCGGTGAATGCGAAAGATCCTGTCCTATGTTCCTTGTTGGACATAAGATGAAGGTCGTCAGAACGGTCGTTCAACAAAATACAGAAGCTCAGATATCAGTGTGACAGCCTCTATAATTTGGCTCTCAATGATGTTGTTCCCAGAAGCAGACTTGTAAATGCCCTCTTCTGCAGGGGAATTTATCATTCTACGAGCCTCCTCTTAAGCAAGACCTATGGTTCACTCCACGCACGGTTGTGACGTCAGCGAGCCATCGTGGTAGCCATATGGGCAATATGTGACAGTTTGTTTATATGGAGTTAACCGCGATCACACAGCGAACAACATTAATCGCTGGCTACCGGTTTTGGTACAACAGATAAGTTCTGTTTGTGACAACATCTGCCGGTTACTTCATAACCTGATTCCCAAGACGGTTACTGGTGTATGTGTCCCGGATATCTGCTCTAAACCAAAGCCCGATTGACCGCACAATGCTTGGAAATCACTCATCATAGATCGGAAGTTCGCAGTAGATTCAGCGCAAAGAAGGAGTACCATATCACCCTCAATGTCCTTTGATGGTGCAGTTTATCACACCGTGCAAATTCTAAAGGGTGAATTGCTTGGTATTTGTTATCGTTATTCTAGTGTTTCAAAAGGAAAACGACACGTTGTCTTTAAGGATTCTCACACAAACTAATGATCAAATTATCAAGCACAATGCGCCAGAAGTAGTGTAGTTGTCTTGACCAACTCCTTCATTGTGAAAATGGTTCTGGACAAAAAACTGGTGACCCAATCTTTTTTCACAGCTTGAATAGTGAATCCGACGTGGATTGTTGTTCACTGAATTGAAACGCTGCATGAGTGTAACATATTGTTGAGGGAGACAATGAGAGTTTAGTATAAAGCTGATTTTCCAAAAATGTACCAAATCTTTTTCAGCTACAATAACCGAAAATGTTTTGTTTTACGTTGGTTGTTATTTGACTTTTACTTCACGAATGTGGAACTGACAAGGAATACTCAAGTATGCTGATAAAAAAAGTTTATCGGTCGAGCAGAAATTATCGTTATCTGAATAGCGGAATTAGATTGTAGTGGAGAGTTCACTTGGTTCCTCCAAGTAGATATTTTGCAAATGTGTTGTAGGCCAGCTAGTTGTAAGTTATTCTCCGTGTTTAAGTGCTGCATAGTCGAGGAAAGTTAAATTAACTCTTTGCGACGTACGAGCACCGGAACTCTTCTGTTACCGGGATTTTTTGACCAATCCCAAAACTCTAGCTATTTTTCGAGCTAGGTCACAGCAATTTTGCATAACTTAGCATAACTAATTTCCTTCTAAATTCATCCATCAAAGAACCTGCGTATTTCTTCCGGTAGATATTATATATAACGAAGCCGTGTTTAAGAAGGAAGAATAAATAGTTAAAAATGACTAATTGGAAGACTAATTATCATAATAATGCGCACAATCTGCAAATCTATGCAGATATTGGTATACTCTGTTTTTATATACTTAGTTTTTGATATAGAATCCATAGAAAGTGAGTGAATTTGATTTTGATGACTTCCATTGTGACAGTCTGTGGTTTGTTTTATCGTAAAATCATGTATTGTTATACATTTCTGGTAATTTGCATCCCGTGTAAAAAGAGTGGAACAAAGGTGAGCCTTAAAATTAGTTTATTAATATGAATAACTTGCTCAGTTGCGACGCACCTGGTGTGACCAATTTGAAATCATGCATCATCGCGATATTCCTTCTTTTTCTGCATTTGTGCATATGTGCAGAGGTGAACCATTGTGGTGAAGGCGTTTTTCCGACTTATAGAGTACAATGACATCCTGCCGCTGAGTAAGTCTGAATTAAATCAAGGTGCTGAATTGGGAGGAAATATTGACTCACAGCACAAAATTGGTTCGTGATTTCGAGGTTTCAAGCCACTGCTCTTCTTTGTTTTCATTTTTACTCGGCTTGGAAACCCGCGTAGCCCTCAAATTCGGGTCTCTTAACTACCTAGTATTGCTCGACATTACAGTGCATTTAGTAAATCGGACTAACGTGGCGATCAAAGGTCAAGTTGCGGTAATCGGTCAATAAACATTTACTGATCGGAAAATGGCACGCATTTTAGCCACACATTTAGTCCATCGTTCAAAGTCCAATAACAAGGCATCTCAAGTTCCGAATTTGTTAAGGCATGGTTCACGCTACCTTTAAAAACGCTTGTGTTCACATATACCTAGGTAGTTCTGGTCACATCATTCACACAACTTTTGCGCTGGTATACTTAAGTTATGAGTAAATCAAAACTCGTAAACATGCTTCCTCGATTAACCGAACATAATGGAAATAGCATGTAATGACTTGTGTGCACACGTTTGGTTAGCGGTAGCTCAGAACATTTGGAGATGTTTGCATGTATATTGTGTTTGTCGAATATTGTTACACCACGGGTGCTAGCTGGATGTCTCGCACTTTATGCTTGGTCTTATGAAATTTTTAATCTGTTTACGAACATGCACTTATGGTACATAGTGTGTGGAAACCTTATGTTTGTGCCATTTCGAGGTGCAAAAATGAGATTAGGAGAAATTTCATTTACGGTGCTTAGTTGTACCAAGCAATGTTTTCTCTAGATGAGCACAGCTTAGTAGGATATCTGCTGTCTCGCATGAAGCTTTTCTCCGGTAGTTTAGCCTCTAGTTTATTGTTTACAACGAATTACGTCTTCGCTTCTTACACAGCAAAATGTACAGGATTGCTCTCAATAACTCAACCTAGCAGCTTTGGGTGATGAGGTTGACATGCCTGCCAGAAGCTATTAGATTTATCCGCATTGGTCACCAATTGACTAGTTTGATTTTCGACATGGTAAGTTTCACCTGCTCACAGGCATGACAGACGGGTACGAGAACATGTTTATGAATACGAGGTTTAAGTGTGTTGCGTCGAACGCAGTCTTTAGAGAGCATTATTGAGCACTGGACGCAAACATCATTTCATTAAGGTCTTCATTCTTTCGGCAACCTGCAACATTTTCATTCCATGCACCGTTATTTAGCATAACTTGAAACCTAGGAAATGACAAAATATTATTCTAAAGTTTTATGTTTGTCTTATAATGATACGTTTGCTTCTCAAACGCCTAACTCAGGACAACAAAACTAGCAGCATGATCTGTAAACCCGTTAGATCTGAGGTAAAAACAAATTCATTTAGCGCTTAACTGACTAATGGTAAAAATACGGCATTTCTTACTCTAATGAACTCCAGAACGCCACAGAATCCTAGTGACTGATGCTGCAATCCCAGGGGCTTTTCACAGTGCGCAAAGTTTTAGCGACAGCGGTAACCTCGTAGAATTAAGACGCGTCCTATGCTTTTGCGATGAAAGCATACTGATTTAAAATATGCCTAACTGCACGTAGCACTAAGAGCCTGGCTAAACATATTAAGAAAATATTCCGTCTCACATTTTCAGTGAAAATTTGTTTAAGCAAAGGTGAGTGATTTTGGTTAGGCATTGTTGTTTCCGGCAGTCCGCCTAAACTACTCACCTACAAATGAGCAGAATCACTGAAATTTTGCAGCATGGCGCTGCAATGAGAGTTATGCTACCTAGTCATGTTTGGAACATGGTCATCCGCACAATATCGTGTGTCTTATTGGTCCATATGTTTTTCAATGCTAATCCGGTTAAGCGCGTTCCATCACTGATTTACGCCCAAAGGTGATAAGTGCGACGCGTCGCGTAAGTGTTTAGTCAACGAAGTCTTTTGTCTTTACCTTCTGGCTGGTTCAAACCATCATTAATTCAAAATGAAAGCCGCGGTCTCATCAGATTAGCTGTTTTCAATTATGTCACATAGTTCATTCCCGGATAAAAGCAGGTAAGTTCGGAAAAACTGAGTGGTGTTTTACCGCGGTGTTTAACAATATGTTATAAACAAACTGCAAACAAGTTCGGATGTTTCAGGAGCATGACAAACACATAACGACAAATAAAGCTGAAACGTCGAACGAGGTTATTTGAGGAATCCATAAAAGAAGTGATCGGATGTACCGGGTATCTCTCATATGATTCCCACTCATAACATTCAAATTACTACACACATTGATATTCATGGTCTTGAAAGCTAGGTTAGCCATGCGGCCATCACCCGAGAAGGCCCACAGACTTTTCAGATAATCAACCACAAAAAGATGATTAAATTCAGCCTAATACATTGTCGATCACTAAAGTGGAAAGGGGATGTTTGACGTTCACATGGAGATGCCAGTTTTGTAGTAATTTCCTTATCAATAGACTGCAAATATTAGGATTTTCACTCCAACTTTTCAGAAGCCAAGAAGCTCACCTCGGAAGGTATTTTTGCGTAACCAACTGTAGTTCACAACGTAGTTAGTTTGAAATGCTTCAGATGTCTAATGGTGCAACGAACTCCACTTCAAATTCCAGTAAACCCTTTGATGTTGAAAGGTAAAGAAACCCTTCACCCGTGATCGTGCGCCTTTTATGCCGAGTACAGTGTAATATGAGCGGATCACAAAGTGTAAAGTTTGCAAACCACGTGTCCTTAAGTTTCCCGTGAAGACCATTCAATCTTTGTTTGAAAGTGGGTGTAAGTGTCCTACTTTTGACAGTAAATTTGAAACTTCATTTTCTCTGCTTACAAATGTGGTTGTCAAATACCCTAAAGTTCCGGGTATCTTGGGCCAACATATTTCAATTTCTAGTGTACGACAAACGTGCCCATTTGGAATGCTGATTTTTCCCAGTAGATTCTAACTATTCTGCTTTCACCCTTTTGCCCAGGACTCAAAGGGTTGTCAAAAAGTATGTTGCCATATGTTTGGCGCTACTGTATTGGAAACGCAAGAGAAATTTTCAGTCAGACCATTACTTATGATTGCATTGCGATCCGTTATAGGCGACAGAATTATTTATCGAGGTAAACCAAAGCAGAATTAATCTGTGCCTGGCTTATGTCATTTAGTGCCCAAGAAATATCGCATCACAAATTATTTATTATGACCAAATGAATTTGTCAGCCGTTCTAGAATTTGGGACAGGCAAGCTAACCATTACTTTGCGCCACTTATGAATTAAATTTTATTTGTGTATTTTTCCTTGATTGAAGCATCCGTAATATGCCATGATAATTTTCCGGCCTCTGAAACGTTGTTTAGTTCGTTTCGCGGAAGTCTTGCTAATGTTCTACAAACTTTGAGCACATCATGTTCGTTCACACATTGGAATAACATTGTGTAATGTTCAAGCAAGACATAATTTATCAATCGTTCTATGTCGAGCTGAATTTCAGTTTACATCTCCGAATATTTTGGTTACGCTTTTTAGCGAACGTTCTGTGGTTTTGTAAGTATTTAAGTATGTGACATGGAAAACGTAGACAAACCGCTTGGCGGTATTGCCTAGTTGACCGCATGATTTGTGAACGTTTTGAAACCTTCATAAACAATGCCCAGCTTTCTTATTTTATTTGGAGTTTGTGTGCTGAATCAATATTCAGAACATTCTCAAGGTTCGGGCTGCACTCAAGCAATACAGGATTAGGCTTTGCACGCACGTGGGAAAACATGAATGAAACGTACACGTGTACACTCTATTTTCATCAAACGTGACTGGTGATCTACAGTGTTTTTAACTACTTTTAAGATTCGTTTTATAGATCATGTCCCCATTCTAAAATTTAACTTAGCTAACTTCAGACGTGTAACGAGCCTCATGGGATGACGTGCGCATAGGTTGTTTAATGTAATGTTGTACCCAGAAGATGAACCAACAATGCATAAATCTACATAGCATCACATGTTGCTTGGTGCTGCGTAGATGAAAATATACGGGATGCGAATACATGACTGTACCTATTTATAGCCGATGTCTTTGCAGGATATCAAGTAGCGAAAACAAAATACTCTACGCTGGAAGTGTTCACAAGTAGCATAGTCTTCAACTTGAAAATTAGAAGGGTTGCTTTCAAGTAGTCTAAAAGTTTTACCTATATTCTCACAAGATGCTGAATTGACGGATAAAAACAAGCAAGGCCATGAAATGCCACACCACCGATTAAATGTGACACGTTGACGCTACTTTACATGAGGTAATCTCAAGAAATTCGCACAAAATCAGGATTATAATAACAATTTTTTTCATGCTTTTATTCGTTTGGTTTTCGAACATTCCAAATGCGAGTAAATGCACACATAAGTACTATTTGCGGGCTTTAGGAAACTGAGTGCTGCGAAGCTTGCGGAGTTTTGTATATCACGCAACTTTAAATTCATTTCAACATGCTGCTCGTATACTGTGCTAAAATAGGAACATGTTCCTTCTTAGAATAAAATTGTCTCATTCTTCGCATACCGTTTACAAGCCGGTTTGTTTATAACTGCTTCACTTTTCGAAAGTCATTCAAAAAGTTGTGAAACGTAAGCAATATTTTTGAATGTGCATTACCAGAACTGCCGAACTGGAGTTGCATGTTGCAGGTCCCTTTTTAATTATCACAGCAACCGAATATGGTTGATAATTATTATATGGGACAATCCTCCAAGCCAAATCCCTAACTAAAAGCCGACCAGTAAAGGGAAATAAGGAGCCCTATTTTCTTGGTCCTTTCTCGAATAAAGATTATTTTCTTCACTTTCAAACAGTACTTGAAAATGTATAAGTTTATTTCACAAATATCACAAATATCCGATGTTCGTTTCAGCAAACAGCTTTGCAATTTGGTGGTGGAATATCTATCACCTAATTTTTATTTCTGTTAGTTTTCTCATGTCATATCCAGAAAGATCTTAGAATTATAGCATGCTGCAGATCAATAGGTCTAAATTCCTACGATAATACTGGCTAAATTTTATTCGCGTACTCCTTAAATACCATCAATTCGTTTGGTCCAATAATCCAATTGCCGTGCAGAAAACAACACACACAGTGACGCGATTGTTCATTCATCATCCAGGGACGCCCAATCTTCGCTACGCTATTTCTCATCGAATAACATGAAGCTCAAGGAATGCGCTCACTGTAGATATTCCGTTTATTGAAGTCTACTTATTGTGGAGCCTACCGTATGAAACTTTGGTGGGGGGGGTACACCATCAATACAAACTATCACGCACACCAGATGTTATGTAGAACTCAGTGTGCAAATTTCAGACAGGTTTTTAGTTTGGGAGCAGACTGTCATCTGGTCACACCTGTAAATTCAACGAGAAAAATGGTCCCTTCATCTCCTTTTCTTGAGGCCTCAGTAACCTTGTAAATAGCTGTGCTGCAAAGTACGGCTATTTGTGGTGAAATAAATTTGTTAGGATCCTCCGCTCGTACGGCATACTGGTGACCAAGAAGTCTTGAAGGTTATTATCAAGGGCAAGACAAGTCATCATTTCGTCCGTTACTGTCCTCTGGTAAGAAATTATATCCACAAGAGTTTTAGAGTCAAGGTATTTTGGTACTCAATCAATGCTAGTTTGTAAACAAAAAAATGAACCTGCGTGAGTATTTCCGAGTTTACCCTTTATTCAACGAATAACACTCCAATGGGTTACAAACCAGCAAAGTCACTTATAAAGAGGCCGTTTAACCCCAGATTATTTTCATTTAGCTGTGTAATACGCGAACAAATATCGGAGTACTGTGATCAATGCAGTAAAGTGGATTAGAAAATATCCACCGTTCTTCGTCGCCGTCGCCGGTCTGATCTCTACCGGGACATGTCCGACATTTACATAAGATCCCTCAGCAGTTGATCGCCACTGTCTCTTTGTCTCTAGCTGAAAAGCCTTTGTAAAATAAACTGGGATTACACATTCTTTAGTTTGTTTCAATTATGAACTCGATCCCGACATTCGAAAATTTTCATAGGGTTTTTGTATGTTTCAAGGCATTTTGCATGAACCACAAATGGGTTTTGTCAGCAACCACACAAGAAAATCTGTCGAACTATTGATAAATATGCCCAATCCCTGCGTTGTTCACCAAACTGATGCTAATCTTAAACTTTTGAACAGTTGGCAATGCGGATAACTCCAAAAGTCAGTTGACATTTAGGTCAGCAGGGTCTTACCTACAGTGTTGCTGTAGTTCAAAAGGTATAATTAAGGACAGACTAAGTTCTTGGCTTATATCCATATATGCATTGTAACTTATATAGAAATGACACTGTGTGTACTTCAGTTAGAGTTTGATATAACTTCGAAATTCCAAGAAACTTGGAACCTATCTACGCTAGGATGTGTTTTGGTGGAACCAACCCAAATTAGCGTTGTTTTAAATAGAAGCAAAATTTGACCAAACATGCATGTCTCAATTCGGTGTATACATGAGAGCAATATGCACAAAAAGCTATAAAGAAAAAATCATTGATAGTTTCCACCAAACACTTGTGCTCTGTTGACCTGTAGAAGCAGCTACGGCTCTTGCGAAAGGTGAGTTCTGTTTATCAATCAGCTTCACAAAGTTTGAGGAAAATCGAGGAAAGCGGGTTTACTTGGTTTATTGGTTAATTGAATCTTGTTAATTTTAGTCCAGTTATTGATACATAGTAAGCTGCGTCTCTCAGCATAAGGACGGTGTTCAACTTAGTTCATAAAAAGGGTCTGATTGAGGCAAACTTCCAACTTCCAACTGGGGTTACAGTTTAATCGACCAAGATACACAAAATGACTATGTCATATAAAAAGGGAATATAAACACAAAGTGCCTTGGTACCAAGTGCTAGCAAGACTTGTCTGTAAGCGGCAGGCATTTGTCATTTATGGGACGTTTGAGGAATACATTTCCGTACCGTATGACCAAGCATCACAAACAAATCCAGTGGTATAGACGATATCGGCTTATGACGTTGTTCCACTGCTTTTCACCACACAACATCTTCCAGAGTGGAATTTGGTATTGCTTCCTCTGTTTGAGAAAATATTGGCTTTGCTTTCAGTGAAATAAGCTAAGAATGATAACTGAACTTCTCTGGTCGTGGTATCTGGTTCATCCACTTTCCGTGGTAGAGCCTTGCATATTGTTTGCAATCTTGTGGGTCTGAGTTTTCTCAACACCAGCGTTGCCATTCTAAAGCTTACATCTTTAGTATGAATGAAATCGACTAAACAATACTTTACATACATGGATTCCACCTGTTGAAGTTAAACGCGCTGTGTGTGCCGGCACATTTTCAACCGTCTACCGTGTATTCCTACCGTCAAGCTGCAATACTCGGATCCGATTATGACACTTAGTATAAATATGGCATTGTGCACCACTCATTTATGCCCGAGAAATGAATGGTTGTATAATTTTGTTGCAGAAAAATAGGGTGGAAAATATCGGATATCCGCAAACAATTCTCAAACGCATGCCAAGCTTGGTGATAAATTAGAAAAGTTCTCTACATCCGAAACCGCTGCGTTAGTACTCTTCAAATCTTGACATTATTACTCTAAAGATTTTGTAGGCATGACACTCAAATCAGTTTGCATTCCTTTGGAAACACTTAGGCTTTCTAGACGTAATGCACTACTTATCAAATTGCTGAAAGTTATTCGGCAACCTGTGATGAATTAATACCTTCTTAGGACTTATCAAGTAGGCACATTCCCCAAATTTTCGCCAATCTAACGTTGTGATTAAACTGGACGTGATACACTTGTTTGCGGGTAAATTTGATTTTGTGAGCCCCAGCTGAATCTACCATTTATGATTCTTCTAAACTGTCACTTGATGGATACCGAATCCGGCAAAGGAGATTGGTGGTAAAAAATGGGCCCGTCAGCATTTTGCAATTGAAAACGCACTTTCGTTAGATCAATAATAAGTTGTGAGACAGCAGATAACCGGTGGAAATACAAAAACAAAAATTAAATTCAATTTTTCATTTGATGACCATCATCTATGTTTCCCAGCAATTAAATATTTCCCGCCATATCAGAAAATCTAAGGAATACACAGAATTTCTTTGCCGTAAAATTGCAGTTAGAAATGATAATTATTTCTCAAAGTTCACATAGTCTGGGGCATAATTTTCTTATGAAATGCTTCCAAATTTACGCATTTGTCTAACTGGCACGATCCAAGTTGAAATGGCCTTGTAACTATTGCCTTCGCTGACCAAATGAACTTTGCATACTGGCTACCTGTAATGCATTTATTGTCATGCGACGTTCACAGGTGACTGCGTATTGTGTTGATAAATTCAGGCGGGCGAGAAACAACAAGCCCGCGTTTATAAAAGGCCAGGAGTGATTGCGGAGATGTGGTTTTCGGATATAGTGACTATCAGCTTGTTGAGGTTACATTGGATTGTCATGTAGTCCACAACATCCGGTAGAAAACCAGATTAGCTGACGATGAAATGCTGGGTAGCGTCTAAAGATAACTACTTGTTGAGCAATAATCCATATTTGTTGATTCAAGTGGTCAAACGAATACAACAGAAATCTGATCATTGCATTTTATCCAGGGGAAGTTCGACAAACTTTGCAGACAAATGTTGTTCCTTGAAGGATTCACGTGTTGGTGAACTCTGAGTTTCGTTAAATTCTTATCATATAACTTCTAAAAATTTGCTCAAAGGTAAGTTCAGAAATGTGCCCCGCAATCGCGTTTGAGATGCTGCTGTTACGAGAGCTTTTGTGGGGAATTGACGTTATAAGCCACCATAATTTAATTATTCTATTTATGTGATGTACATGATTAACCATGCAATAACTTTTAGCCCATGAACACGCCTTCTGTCATTCAAACAAGCAGAATAACGGTAGAGAAAATTGAGGACTGGGAACAAACGCTATAGACTTCTGTCGTAGGGACAAGTCGATTGTGTGCTGGATATATCTCCTCGAATTGTGACAAAATGCTTGCATGCTAATCGTTAAGCTTAGTGAACAGATCAGCAGCCACCTGAGCGACAACCAATAAATTCACACGAGCTACCAACATTTCAACACATTACTGATGCAGAAGTCCTTGTCTAACTGTATGTATATATTGATTGCTATCCATGACATTATAATTAAAAAACAATACCAAGTCGGTTGTGGGCCTCCTTAATCTGCCAATGCTTTCCAAACCAAAGTTCGTCTTGCGACAAACTACAGTATGTTTTATGAAGCTGTCGCAAAACCCTAAAGCCACTGGTCGTTGTTGGCGAAAAACCGTGCCTAAAGGAATGAGTAAGTTAAACGTGTGTTGAGACGAATGTTTACACCTAGTTCTGCTGGCCAGACTGACGCCATCAAGCAAACGCCAGTTTATCATTTCGATCAGATTTCGAAGACACAACTGAAACCTAATAAAGAGGCAACAGAATAACTGCTTACAACACTGTCGTCTCCTTTTGAATGCATTTTTGTGTGTTCTACAAAAGTACGAGGTTACTCCTAAAAGTCGTGAAGCATAGCCGTGCAATTTATAGCATAATCATGTGCTCATCCCAAGATTTCTGTACCATCTCATCACAGATATTAAGGAATACACGGTAAGCCATAGTGTCAGTGGAGCATCAGAGAGAGTTTCTACTTTTTCAGTACTTACATTTTGTCGACATTGGTTCACGTGAACAATAATGTTCGTCTCTTTTCCACAAATATCTGACCCAATTAGGCGGCGTTGCAGGCGCGTGGATGAGCTCGTGGTTTATGTAAGTGAAAGATATTGTTAGTCAAAAATTCTGTAACGAATATTCAAAAAATGCATCTAAAAATAAAATTGAGCTTTGGACATGTCTCTTCTATATTTTTGGGGATGGCGCATTCGTTGAAAAATTTCAGGTCCGATTTGGGGACGGGAGTTCTAACGATAATCTCGTCTGTAATGCAAGCAGTATCCCCGTAGAACGTAGTTGGTTATTTCCACCAGGACACCTTTCTGGCGATTCTATAGGCTAATTAAATGCATCGATGTTGTTTTAAACTACTTGCTACTTAATGGGGGAAATCTACTGGCCTTCTCACGATTTTTACCGGGCCGACGGGAGGATCCCGGTTCTGTGGACACCAGAATTCGATGAGCACACACCTTTGCGCGTAGTTGCGAAGAGCACCAACATGAACAACTACGGCCTTCATTTTGATTTAATTTTTCGCTGTTACTATTATTGGTTACCACTGACTTTCGTCGTGAGCACACCTTAACAAGGGTGGCAGTTTATCTGCGCTTTCCCAGAATGTGCAATTTTAAACTAAGACCGTAGAGTTGTAAGTTTCCTCTGGCTGTTTTCAGAAAGTCAGATTACCGAAAGATTCTGTCGTAAGCTAATTGAGTCCAGATTGGCGTTTACGCTACATGCTACCAATAAATAAACAACGTGTTCACCCAGAGCTAGCAAACGAATGCTGCAAACGCGATGATGATTCATTGGGTGGTTAGCATAGTTGTATAGAACACTTGAGCGAGAGGAGCACGTCTCCTTTTTGGAATCAGAAGGATTTTTCTCAGATTTAAGCTTGCCGCCCTGTTGACTACTTCATCATCATCATCATCATTGTTAGCTGTGACAACCGCGTACTCGTCGTACTGTGGTTGTAGCTGCCGCAGTTTCGTTCACCAATGGTTTGGGGGGGGTACGTAGCTTCGCGTTGCAGGTGGGAGATGATAAATTGGGGCACGGATCCAGCACTGTCAGTGGGCTCTCAAGTGGTGAGGGGGTTGGAAAAGGAGCTATGCATTGAAGGAAATAGCTTGGATGCACGAGCCTCATTGAGGGCGCGACTGGACCATATCTGACAATGTCTCTAGCCATTGATGTGGCCCGTCTCGGGGTCCCCATCCAGGAAGACGGTAATGACCAGCGCAGCTAAGTTTGCTGGTAATGGCTTTCATACTTCTCTGCCAAGTCATTGGTTGACCGCCTCTGACTCTCTTCCTCTCTTCACGTGGTTGTGCGAAAAGAGCCCTTCGAGGAAGTCGGTCGACTGGCATACGCAACACGTGGCCAAGCCAGCGCAAACTATGAAGCGTGATCAGCTCATCTATCAAGGGTGAGTTAGTTCTCCCAAATACCATTCGACGTACTTCAGAATTGCTGATCCG
>NW_008751691.1:2408095-2448049 GCF_000715545.1 Opisthorchis viverrini | reverse complement strand
TGACGTCCTCGGCGCGCAGCGACCAGGTTTCTGATCCATATAGTAATATGGAACGCACCGCAGCATTATAAACTCGACCCCTGACAGAGAAGCTGATGTCACGCCTACGCCACAGGTGACGTAGGTTCGTAAAAGCTGCTCTGGCCTTCCCAATCCGGATGGAAATTTCCTCTTTCGTGAGACCACCGGGATTGATACAGCTGTCCAGTAAACAAATTTGTCTACTACCTCAATCGGTTCATCCGCAAGCGTGAGGCTAGGGTTTGAGCCCACCCAGTCTTACAGTAGCACTTTACACTTTGCAGGTGTGAAGCGCATGCAGAATATTGACTACTTAGTCCTTCACAAATCCTGGCCCACTGGCAGCTGGTCTGTTTTGTCCGGCAAACATAACAGAGAGCTGTCACATTACGCTACGTCAACTTGAGACAGAACACTACTACAGGAAACTCACAGTGTGAGCAATTGTTGTTCGGCTAGCTGACAAGCTCCACTGGGTCGCTGTTTGCAGAAAATGACAATTAACCGGCAGAATAAGCTGCATAACACACCAAACATCCAAGATACTCCCCCAACAGGCCTCATTCTGTCACTTCACTGGAACGCAACTTATTTCATAAAATATCGCTACAAACCGTTCTGCCTTTTGCTCCATCTAAATATGCCATAATATTCATCCGGTAGCTACATTATTGAGACGGCACTGCCTCTGGAGTAGAGCCTCCATAAGGTTAACCTGAGAAATTTCCAGTGATTTAGGTATATTTTGAAGCTCTCTTGCAACCACTAACAAAACCCTCAATTTCTCCCAAGCGCTCTTACTGTGGTGGCCTCATTGTTCAAGGAAAGGGTTGATATTTGTTCCTATTACTCCCTTCAAAGTTCACCGGGCTAGTTATAACATATTGGTTTATAAACAGATGAAACTGTGATGTAATTTCTACGCAGTGCGACTGGGGATGCATTCTAATAATGTGGATGATTTTGGTAGCGCCAACTGCTCTGAGAGGCTTCACAGTTGCGCATTGAAAGTGCTATTCTCGCGCTTAGGTGGACGATAGGTGTTAAATAGGTTTTATGCATGGGTGGAAACACAGATGTGAACAACGCTACTCTTGAAATGACCGTTAGGCGTCGTGAATTAAGCAAAGCACATGCTTTTATGAGCACGCAAATTAATATCTTCAAACTAATAAATGTCTGACCTTTCTCTTATGAGGTATCCACCAGCAAAAGACTACGTAACTCATCTACGTATGAGACAATTTTTTTAGATATTCGTTACATTAGATATAAATTGCAGTGCTTCTTTAGGGACGTTATTTTTGGTGAATGTGAATTGTCAGTTTACACGGCAGATATCATTGCCGATTTCATCTTTAGAAACGACTGAATTTTATTCCTCGTATCTTACAAAGATGGGCATACATTGTTTTATTTCCATTCAGTCATTTTTTCCAATTGGATGTTAACTGAATTTCTATTGGTATTTTACCCCACCATATAAAATCACATGGCAGAGCGTACTTAGATGAGAAGGGACAACAACTTTGTTATCCTTCGAAGGGGACGGTCTGTGTTTCTGCTGACAAATTGTTCAAATGGCGTCGTGATTAAGCAAAGCACATGCTTTTATGAGCACGCAAATTAATATCTTGAAATTAATAAATGTCTGAACTTCCTATTATGAGGTATCCACCAGTAAATGTGTACGTGTTCTTCTAACGAGATGCATCTTACGTTAACAAAAATGCGTTTGTGAAAAACGAAACACGTTGAGGGCAGGCCTCGCAGCGAAAAAGTATAAAATACAGGCGTCAATTTTATTCGTTTGATCCATAGTCTACTTATGGGTAGACAACCGTTAAGAATTTTCAAGATACTGGTGGAAATTTAAGGACCGAATCACGTCACAGGAAATTTTCGTGGCCTATGTTCGACCATGAGTCGATCTTCCGCACAATGGATTCTCACGTGTGTATCTTAAAACAACCGCCTCCCAAGAACCTTTCCGATAAAAAATCCATAGTTGTTTAGAGTATTTTTAACAGCAAAATGTAGATTCCTTAAGAGGTTTTGCATACCGATGATATTATATGAATTTATGTAACAAACGAACGTCTCAATTGGCTGACAGTGTTGTTCATAGAAAACGTGCCTGTCTGTTGTTCAATAACTAAATGTTGTATGTTCCATATAAAACTAACACCTACAATAGCTAGTATATTCCCGAAACATATACTTTCATTTATATATTTAAGCAGTTACTGTAACAATTTCCATCCACCTTTGACAAGTTAAACATCGTCCCTAATGTCTATTATTCTGCGTTCAGTCTTACTTCCTCGTCTCGAGGACATCGATGAATTCTCCTATCACAAAAAATATATTTTATTTTTTATTTTTTATTCCCGCTTCTTTCTCTCAATACTTAATGTAAATTTAATTTCACATCTACAAGTTCTATGCCTTCTCAAAAACACAGAAGTTTAGCAAGTGAAACGACTGATTTACACGACTGGCAACCACGCATCTCGCGGTTGGTAAGGTACATCATAAGGTGTTCCAGAATATCGGCAAGTACACCGAGAATATTTTTAGTATAGTTTCACAAAGCAAACTAGACATAAGGCTGTTGAAAATATTTTGGCCACACACCAATCATAGACAAACTAACCAAATTTAGTGTCGATTAGCCACTGTTAAGTACTTTCGCACTAATGGATCCGATTTGGCGAAGGCCAGTGAATCATACTGACTTACTTGTTAGCCCTTAACGTTCAAGCACTCCCTTTGGTGATCTTGTGCATCATTCAGTAAAATCCAACAACTATAGATTATTATAAGAAATCTCAATTTCGACCCATCACGCAATAGTCTAATGAATTGTATGTGCACAGTAACCGCTCATGTTGACGCAAAACTTAGTGTTCGCTCCGCAAAGAATACGGCATGAGTGAGAAAGCCATTGATTCGGGCGGACACGTCGAGGTAAACATTATCCAAAAATGACAACAGGCCGCTTGGCCTTGTTAATATGGCCATTTTATTGCAGGTGTCGTTCAAGTGCATGTTTAGTTGTGTTTGCTTGTGTGATTGCCGGATGCAATTTGTGGTATGCAAGTGAGCGAAATGCTTGCGCGGCCAAATGCAGAAATTGGTTAGTTGCCTTTATTCAAACAAAGCAACGGATTCTAGTTCAATTCCTCAGTCCATCACCAAGTGCATCACGTAGCATTTTATGAAATAGTTAGGCCATTGAAATAAATTCTAGTTGCCTCTATGTAAACTTGTTTACATTACTCCTATTTCGCTACCATCACCAAGGTAACGCAATTGGGAATGTTTTTAGCCAAAAAGGTCACTATGAATTCGTTAAAAATTAAGTTGAGAAGATGTGCGTTCATCATGCAGTGACATCCCTAAAATCAATATCCTTACAAATGCTTGCTTTGGAGTTTCGTTTCCACTCCTAGTGTGGGGAATGTTTGTGCGCAATACAGGGCACGTGGCGGACGTCTGAGATCTGGATATAGCAGATGGCCTGCACTGACAACTCGAACTGTTTATGCTAAGAATATAAAACGACACATGCTACATGAGTAACTATTGAGGCAACTTTTTGCAGGTTGAGAGCTTCTTTCAGCCTACGTAGTAAACGAAAAATAAGTGATACCCTACTGAACATGCTAAGGAGCTTATTTACGTAGCGGACCCGTAAGACTGCAAGGCAGTCCAGGCGAAATTTGGTCGATGCAGAAAGCAAATCATTTTCACCTGGCTTTTTGATAAAATCTTTTAAATTTCAAGGTTCCTGAATTCCTGAAATTTTTTTACTGTCCGTACTGATTTTTATGGACATACGATAGCATTTGCCCCTGGTACCAAAGTCCACAACCTAATATTTTAGTAACTGCAATGAAATTGAGTTTTATTTTGCCACGGTGTGCAGAAACAATACAACATGTACTAGTCGAAAAACCGGAAATCTACTGGTCCAACCCTGGTTTTGCACCATTGTCTATGTTGAAGAATTTAAACACGCCGACCTGTCGATTCAATTAGCCCACAAACGAAATTTTTCCCCGTAGTTGAGGTTAATTTATGATGAAAATTCAAGAAGCACAGTATGGGCAGTACACATCAAATGAAATTGTAATACCAGGTTGCTAACGGAAAACATCCCGGCCGCAAGTAGTTTTACCACATAATATTTATGCCATGAGCGGTTTATTAGCATCGCATTTGGGTAGGATATATGGTCACCGATCGTTCGGTCACCAAAACTACCTTACATTTTCCCGTGACCAAAAATTGACTGACTCCCCATTGACAACATTTTACAGTAAAGGTAAACCTATCTTCTCAAAGTATTCACAAGGGTTACTTGTAGTATCCTTATTAATTTACACTAACGTGGCCACGTGATGAGGTTCCTCTGGTTAACAGGTGAGTGCTGGTGAAGGAATTGTGGCGATGATCAGGACCTAGTGATCTAACGGCTAAGTCCCTAAAGTTGGTGCCACTTTATTGACCACTCCGCTGTTCTTCAAAAATTGCAGGCACAGACGTTCGGGTAACAATTTCGAATTTTCGCAAACAAATATGACCTGCTAGCAGTCTGAGCATTTTTGCCGTCAGCATTTATTTTCAGCAATTCGCAGCTTGCCCCATTACGTGGTGGCGCATCTCTGTGTTTGAAATAACTACTAGCAATCTGTTGAGTAAACGAAATTTCAAGTACCAACACATTTCGGGATTCCGAGCATCAGTTACTTGCAGCACAGAGGTCTCTACGGAAAATATATAACAACAGATTTCATCTCATCAAACCAGCCGATCAATAGAGCCTTATTACTAAAAGTCGACAGCTGAAATGAATGGCCAATGATAAATCTCGCTCGCTTCATCAGCCTCTTGGAACCCGAAACTCCATGGATTAATGTAGTGTAAAAAAATCTACAGAAACTTGTAAAACGTTCTGTTCTATTTTGGCTGCAAGCTTTCAGACAGTGTAACAGAGGCTAGAAAAAGTTCACATACTCAAAGGAACATCCCTGAAAATTATTTAATACGTCCACAAAATTTGATTTGTGGCTAAAGCTTGCAATGGTACCCGCGAGTCCAATTAACCAAACAAATTTTAATTGAGTATGCCAAACGAGGATGGGGAAGAATTGGTCGATTGATGCCATGAATCAAATTTGTCTACACACCATTTTTAAATGACCACAATCTCGACTGGATTACTTCGAAGATAAAACTTTTAAACTCAGCCTGAGGCCTCCGTTTACTCGGTGAGACCGGCAAACAAGCGGGTGACCAACCAACAATCTGATTCGTTTCCTGTCCACCAAAAACAGTCTCTTGGTGCTCGATTTCAAAGAGCTAATACATGTCATCAGGTTGCTTGCTGCTGTTTATTCCTGGTCGTCGTTTAAATTTCGGACGGTTGTGTTGAAAGACAAATTTATTTGATCAGACGCTTTGAGTCAGGTCGGGATTGGTAGAAATAGATTTTGTCGCTTGGCTGTGTAGTTTTCAAAAATCGGGGTATTTTACGGCCTCCGGCGATGCAAGCCCTCACTCATGTGTAAGTAATAGGTCCAACTGAGGTTTTGATACGCAATTCTCAAGATGGAACTTCTATCCACTATAATCTGTTTTCCACCGCTGCAAAATCTGAACTGGTAACGGCGACCAACATATCTGGTTGTAGTCTTTTTCAGGTTTGCAAATAATTAATCAGACCGCCCTTTCATTTGCATCACAACTTGCTTCTACCAGCGGCTCTTTGCTGTTTGTTTCTTCAAAACCGATTGAGCAGTTTTAGTGGCCTGGCCTTCCCCAAAACCAGTTGAAGCTGGGATTTTTTAATTAGGTACAAGCCGCGATTATGAGTGCTTGGTGGCCTGTCACCCTGCAGATCTGGTACTATGCACGAGAGATGAAAACCTCATGCAGTGGGCGATACGTCCTGCAGGAACGTTCACCCCGTTACACTGCTTATAGCGCGTTTTGCACTCGCCACCTATCCAGTAACACGGGTGCATCGCCCATCGCTGGTGTTCCTGAGCCTGGTCATTAATTTAGAAAATACACAAAAGAGTACCGTTGTTGTTTGTCTGTATCTGGTCTGTATTTGTTCCGGCTGTCATCGCTCTGGCAAAACCACGAAATACATGCAGCATACTACTGTCTTTTGGCCTGATGTGTAGAATATGCAGGAAGTGGCCGGAAGATACCCTGCGAAGCTCATGGCTAACATCAAAGTGCAAGGCGTGGCCCCTTTATCAGCTAGACTTAAAACGTACTCTTCCGGTTTGTTCCACGAATTGGTCGTATGCACATAAAAAATAAAGACCTTATTATTCTCTGAATACGAGCAGTCATGACTAGCGCCTGCCGGTTATTTAGGCCATGTACAACTGGTTGCTTGGAGCTGACAGCAGTGACTCAGTAACTGGCGAACCCTACTCTTACCTTTCTCTTCAGTTCATATTGTAGCTTCGAGTTAGACTACAGTTCTCATCCATTATCCTGGAAGCTCTCGCGCAAACGATCATTATCTGTCTTCTTCTCTCCTGCACAGGAACCTCCGACACTTTGCATAACGGAGGTCCTCTGATTAGATTATTCAGCCAAGCTAAAAAAATTCAGCGCCGTTTAACTCACTCAAGCCAGTAGTTGAAGTGCGACTACAATTTTCTGGGTCGAGTTATTTCTAAACTTTCATTTGGACTTTAATTGATCTGTCTTATCGGCTGCACTTCCAGTTTGCCACTTACACAAGTTCAACAATTTCATTTATGGTGTTCGTTCGGCCCCAAGCGTTGGCAATATCACCAACTTTACTACTAAATTATCTACAACGACGAAACCAGTCAGTCCATTTAGTTTCAATTTAGACAATATTTTGAGATAAAACTCGCCATTTGTCTTTACTTCGAACTTTTCCACCTCGATCTCCATTTAGGTTTTCGTGACCCTAGCCGTTTACTCAACCTCCAAATGTCACTTATGGCCGGCAACGATGTTTGAGTTTTAGTTCAAGTCAGCCCGTCTCATCATTGAACTAGTCGTACCTCATGCCCCAATTTTCTAGTTTTCACTGGTTCCCATAACTGTGGTTAGGGTTTGCTTTAAGCGTGTCTTGTCGGTTGTACTTTCCTCTCGGTTGTGTTGTTACCCACCACGTCCAGGTTGTAACGACTAGGTCATTCCCCTATTGGCATGTCATCTGCAAGTTTAAAAATAGACCAATTATTATTTCCTGTTATTTTACTCTGACGCGATCTAACGGAGCGTTAACGGCGGTCGACGTGTGTGCGTGCAGTTTTTTAGGCAAACTAATAACCAAAAACGCCTTTCAAATAAAGATTTTCTTAGCATCCATTTTCATTACACTTAAATATGCGTCCTTTTGATACTGCGTTTGCAGTTTCATTGCAAACAGTGCAATTAGCAGGCGAACACAACATAATTCCCTGAAAAAGCTACACAGTTTTACGAAAAATCTGCGTTGCTGAGCATTTTCGTTTCCTATACTTGTAAGAGAAATAATGCAGACACGGACAAACGCCTACTGTTTTTCAGGTTTCATACTCGTTTGTCCGTCGTTTTAGAGACGGCCAGCACTTGCCTCTGTCAGATAAAAACTACCAAAATGCACGACACACGCAAATGTCGGTTATTCTCAATAATTGTCGCGAACTTTTTACATCAAATTGTTTTACACTGAATCCGGGTGTCCGATCCAACAGGATTATCAGCACAGCGTATATGCGGCCAGTGTATGTCATTGGTTTTTTCAAAAATTAATCACAGACGGATTCCGAATTCAGTCATTATTCCAGCAAGCCAGTTAGAGCTGAAATCATCTGGGTGGCATCTTGTGCTTACGTAACCACAAAATCCACAGAATAACTCCCACAAACAAATGAAATCAGGAATATCTGGTACTTGTTCAAAGGCCTACAGCATGCAGAGTTGAGGATTTCCAGTGAGCTCACAAGCAAAAGCGATTTAATGGGTAAAAACGAACAAGGGTTACTCCATAGCCCATTTTATTCTCAAAAGCTTGTTTTAAGAAGATGAATGAAAACTGCACAGCAAAATTTTACGTCACCGGATGCCTCGTCGACCGGCAATCATGCCTTCTGTTGGAATGCAATATTTGAAACAAGAGAAGGAATAATTCTATGCACACGCATCTTGTGTAAACAAGGCGGAAATATCATGATGGTCAGTGGATTTGTTGTAACGTACCATATATTTGTCATACACTGTCATAAAGTGGGCATGTCTTTAATCGGTTAGGGTAAGTTTGTCATTTCAACGTACAAATAATTCACCACAAGCCCGATCAGCTTCAGAGGAGTAATCGCGATTTTTCTACTGTAAAGGCTGAAGCTTTTGGTTGATTATGGTGAACATTTTACTAGCTGCGTTGGTCTAGATGCGTTTGGTTCAAGATGTCTTGATAGTGTCGTGGTTCGGTGTTATCAAAAGAATTAGACAAAAAATCAATATTTTTGAGGTTTTTTGTCAAAAGGTTGTCCTATAGAGAAGAGTGTGTCCGTCAAACAAATTGTAGTCGTCCGATATGTAAGCGACCGATTCAGCCTAAATCGTTTCTTATCGACTCAGATTAAGTACGGATCTTTATGGATCACAAGCAGTCGACTCAAAGTTTCTCCGAGTAATACGACGCAGCACTATAAAACATAAAGTACACTTGAGTATAGAACTTCAACTGATAAGCTCCAATATGGTGACAGCCTGTCAATAATCCCTCGCTGGCATTGGATTTACATATTATTTTGTTTTAGCAGGTGGCGTGATAACTCAAGTGGTTGGAGCGCAAATCTACTGACCCCGACCTCTGTCTTGCGCCTTCCACAGTTTACGCTTGGGAAACTTAACAATACCTCAGCTCCCGTTCTTTCCCGGGTGTCATGGCAGTTAAGTAGGGAAAGGATGTTATATCGGGAAGGTTTTTTCGTTTCAGGCCAAGAAATACTATTTTCTTTCCTCATTCGTAGATAATACGCGGTATAAAATCTCCAACATCTCTTATAAACAAGCCATCTGATTGTGTATAATCGCCCCTCAACTGCACGAATCCGGCGAGCGTTCTGCATAAATTGGTTTACACTTCTCTAGAAATTCAAGCATATTCTAGGTTAACCACAACCATTACCACACACGTCCTTCACAGCGTCTAAATCTCAAAAATGTAAACAAATTCAAAAACAATTAAGCATTTTTGATTTTACACAGTACTTTAATAGCTTATATCAATTCATATTCACCATCCGGCTTTGGCTGTACGGTAAAAGTTATTCAAAGACCAGAACTGGTCGCCAATTATGTGTTGGAAATAATTACTTAACAATCTATGCGGTTCAAGGCTTTTTAGGTTACGCGTGACTGAACGCCGTACACACTTCGGGTTGATATAGTTTCCACTTACACTGATTGATCAACCCCAGTGCTGGCGGAAAATAGTGAAGAGGTTAACAGAACTTAGATGTGTATATAGTGAATTATCTGCTTTAACCTTTTGCGCGTGAAGTTTGTGAACTCGCATGTAAAAATAAGAAAGAATTTTCTCATTTACTCAGTTTTAATGATTCAACCGGTACACTCAAGAGCTGAGTATCCTAGCACAAACTGGTTTAGCATTATTTGCAGGCTCGTAAATTTTCCTTTAGGCAGTATTCCGCACAACAATTACTTGCGAGATCACAGAAGGCGTTATGTTCCACTTTTGGTAGCCCATTTGAACCAACAGACTGGTTTGTTCTTCACTTCAAATGTCTTTCATTCGGGATTCTACCAAACAAGCACCTGAACACAATCGTCCTTTGAAAGAACAACTTGTCAGTGCAAGTATTGACTCACAACTTGTTGCTTCGCGAGGTCTTTGAACACCGTTTGAGGTGTTTCATCATGCAATGATTTATTAGGCTTTCGCTCATTTTTCTCTTGTCAATTTTCTGAGACTCTTTGGGTGTCACCACGATCAAATTCTGAATACGTCGTTCATGCTCTTTTCATACTAGGGGTGACGTACATGAAAACAAACCCAGGTAAGCTTTCAGTCAACAACTCCTAAAGTTTATATATTGCCCTCTCGTCCCCACTTTACAATTTAATGCTTGAGTATAAACCTGGATTTGAAAATTTTAAAACAACTTGAGTTTACTTGAGAAGCAATAAGCCCGGAGGAATGCTACGCAGGTTTTCTATTTATTTAAAACTTGCCATTTTATTATAGGAACTCCAAATATCCTTTTATCTGTAATGTATTAATGCTAATATACAACAGGTATAAACACATGCTAACAAACCAGGCTGTTTTGTAATCTCACACAACCCATTCTTATTTACAGCTGACAGACAATAAAAGTCTAGAACTCTGGCCAGGTGTGATAAACTTTATGAGCAACCAGCTGAATCCGTTTATAATCTTCTGCTAAGCTCTAGAATTCGTAAAAATAATAATTACAATGCATTTAGATAGATGTTTACCGAAGAAATGCATGTCAATAAATTTGAACGGATGTCTAGCATAGTAAGCTCACTGATTGTTAGGGTCTCCCTAATTGCTAGGTGAGAATTTAAGTGAAACATTGAACGTGTTATGAGATGTCGGCTAATGTAGCTTCAGCAAGAAGAAGAAAAAGGTGCTGCCAGATTTTGATAAATTTAAGGCAAAGTGTGCAATCTGTAAAGTTCTTTTGATTAAATCTTCGAAATTCCCTGAAGGCGAATAATTCACTGGCAATGAAGCGACAACTACAAACGCCCTGATAGGGTGAAATGATCCTTGGTATAAAACGCCCGCGATTGGTATTCAATAACAAGCATGCTGCATGTCAACTTCCATGTACGACGGCTGATAAACAACCATCATACATTGTCCTACTTGTCTCCCTGCATCTGCCAAAAACGTACCACACAAAATTGGCTCAAGTATTGCGGGCGATGCGACAGCGAAAGACAAATGTAGCTTTGTTGCTGTGTTTTTACCTGATTCTGAATTTATTCTCAGAAAACCGTCACAATCTCCTACCCTATGAATCACTAGCATTTGTTCGGGTTGGATCAGCAAAATCTGACATCCATACGCAAAACATGACTTGAGCCAGTATCTATGGTTCGGCTTGCAACAGAATTCCACAACCGTACTAGCAGAAGGGCAGGTGCAAAATGTTTCTGACGGAGCTTGCCTGCTCGTCCCAGCTGGTGCATCACCCACAAGGCGAAACTACTTTTTATCGGCCAAAATTCGGCTTGCTATCGACTAATTGAGGACCACGTGATGTTGTGCTGATCATTCATTTGCTGTATTCTGAATGGAGTGCAGTCAATAAAATTTAGCAAGTTGAAACTTTCGCTGGTTATCAAAACGATCTTGAATTGATGAAGCTTCATACGATGTTTTGGATGCTAACGATGATGCAGACACCATCCCAAGTGACGTAATGCATGTACTTTGGAAACAATTACTCCAAAATCACACACCTAATGGCAATCATGAAACTTCAACTAACCTGAAATATTTTCCTCCTTATTTTCTTTTGTGAAAAATAAAAACACTTATTCCTAAGTGACACATGGTAGATTAACTACTTGCCACTGGTTGTGTAGCAAGCCAGGCTTTTACGCAGAACCGGATAAATTTGTTTTTTAACAGGTAAGATCATTTTCCAAGAGCAGCAGAATTTTGTAGGAGTGCAAGGGTTTACGTAAAGCAAACTTGTGAAAATAGCAAAATACCGCTATCTTTTGCGAGCAGGTCAATTCAGTTTTCAAGCTTCCACATACTTGGAAAAATACCGTTACTCTACATATGCTGTTGTACGTAATATAAACAACCCGATGTTAAGGGCTAGTGAATCTTGGAGCACCATCGTTCCGTGGAATAAGGAAGAGGCCCTTAAGCTCTCTAAGAAGCATTGTTTGGCTTTGCGTCTCATACCGGCATTTTTCAACTGAATCAACAACACTGGTGATAGTACACTGAACGTAAAGTACTGTCCAAACATTACAACGGTAAGACAAGGTAAAATGTTACCTAGCTACACATTCACACGCGAAATATCCCAAAGCTTGCTTTAAAAAGGAGCGTTTTGCACTAGAATTCTAGTAGCGCAATCGCTGTTGACTACGTTACTTTATGAAAATGGCCGCTTTTTTTAGCTTCACTAACCCAGGATCGAAACTCTAGATAAGTCTGTTTATAACAATTTCAATGTTTGATAGGCAATCATAACCATAGATAGAGCGTTTCTCCACAACATGCTAATTTTATTATACCAACGTATTCGGCGCGATGCGTATTCCTGCGATGCTCGCAGGAGTAAGGAGTTTAAACGTTCTTTGAATCGCAACTGACTGTACAAGATCCGGGCCCGAGGTTTCTAACTGACCGTTACCAGTACCTCAAAAACAGCGAACTGACATTACTTGGGGCTTAGGGTGAATATAAAACCCGTTTTAGTCTAACCTACTGTATAATTATAGTTTCAGTTTTGCCCTGATGTCATAAACTTCACGGAAATGTATTTACGTTCTAGGTATTCTGCAACAAACTAAGGTGGGTAAGACTGTGAGTTGAGCTTTGGAAGAGAGGACTCCATAACATAAACGGTTTTGCATCAGAAACCTTTAAACCCTCACCTGTCAGGTTACTGTGCAATAGCACATTTTACGTTGGTGAGCAAAACAGTACATTTTGTGTTAGAAGTGCAAAAAGGCACACTGTGTTTGCGGTAAATCTGTCATATACAAAAACATCTGTGGCTCTCACGGTTTAAAAACAAGTCAAAATTATCAGGTATTGTCAACTTTAGTAATTCAATCGTTTTAAAAGTTTTATTATGTACCTAAAGACTGATGTTAGTCTTACTAAAATATTGCTGATACTTACCTTTCAATGTGTTCTTCACACCTTCCGAAAAAGATGAAAATGTTGACTACATACTGAGCAGTGGATTTGCTGGACGGTAAATAAGACAACTGTGAAGGTTTGAGTATTGATTCACATATCAGTTACGCCGTTTATCTAGTCCTAAAAAGAGGAGCATAACATTCGACCCTGAAACTGGTAAGCTCACTGGTAAGGTCTATTCTTGTCGAAAGCGTTAGGGGTAGTCGTGAAATTAAGAGAACAGGTTAAGGTCTCTGTCAGTATACACTATCGCCGTTGATGGTAATTTGTATCGCTGTTGTTCCTCATTGGGAAACGCTCACGTGATAATATCTGTGATGACCACTTTGCCACGCTCAATTCAACTCAATTTTTATAATTGATTGTTAGCGCTGTCACTGGTCCATAAAAACTCACTATTCCAAATTTCAACTCCTGCGAACAGACAAACATAGGTATATGGATAGTAGAGAGGGGTTGCTCAGCACTTCTTTTAAAACCAGCTTTCTTGAAGGTACTAAAATTTTAACCTTCTACAATGCGGTTTACTGGCAAGCATTTAGAACGAAACTTCATAGTTACTTCGTGGAAGTCCGGGTATAAAGCAATTAAATACTGACATTAGGAATTCATTCGGGTAATTATCGTCCCATCAGACACACCATACCGGTCTTTACCTGAAGTGTACAGCTTTGTTGCTGTAAAACACAAGATGTTAATTTGAGCGGGGATTCATCTCAAACAATATGTTTTACCATGAAATGTAAAATGAATTTGATTGCAAATCTGAACGTACCTTCAAATATCCTTTTTTCAGCTACATTGAAGAAAAAGGGCAGTACCAGAATTGGGCCAAATTTGGGGCAGAAAAATCAGAAAATTACTTTGTAGATTAGAGTAGTGTAGAACATACACTCCGAAATTCCATTCACCGCTAGAACGGAAAACAGGACAGATAAAAGTAGACCGTAATAGCATGCTTTTGAGTAGTTTCATAAATCACACGTTCCTTCATGGGTGAATAAAACGCAGTCTAAAAACGATCTAACATACATGGAAAGCTTAGATATATGGTCCTTCCGGGTGACACGGCTGGCTTAGAGAGGACATTTCAATGTACGTTTGACCATGGAATCACCTAAGAAATTTACCAACTGCAGCATGTATGACCCATGATATCAATCACCAAACGTCTTGGAAATTTACTTAGAGTGTGGTAAATATTTCACAAGTTTAATTTGTATGCTAGTTAATTCACTCACCTTTCTGCAAAAACGGGTACGCTGAAATATTCATTGCAGATTAGTGCAACTTAAAATGCATGGATATTAAATTGGTGTTACATGATTTGAAAAATTATTTTTTCCACTGTACAGGCGTACCTTCTTTCATAGTAGCCTCAGATTCTGCAAAAATAAGCGTCAGAAGCCGGCAAACACATTAGCTGCTTTCAAACCCTTGCCATAAAAATGGTAACTTTATTTGCACAAAATTATAAGCCAATCGTAGGAGCAAATCTACCAAAAATTTTATTTGACATATATTTTAGAAATGTGCCCGCAGCATCCTTTGAAGCATTGACAGTGATTTCGCTGGCATGAGGTCAGAAAACCACACTCATGATTATTGTAAATAGTATACAAGTCTAATTTTTGGACTATCGGCTTCAGACGCATAGTGGACACAAAATTTCATAACAGTCGACTCAGAGTCATCTAATTCACGAAGTCCTACCTCATAAATCAAACCGTCTTTTAAGACGCAATGCAGAGTGTGCTGGTCAAAATGACCCGATTCAAGCTGGTGCTATTTCTCGTCCTCAATTACTGCTTTGTGTGCAGATTCCAAGTCATCCAACGATCGACTGTTGCTCAATATCCGCAATTCTACACCGTAGCTAAGTTGGAATTGAAACAATGTGAAAACTTACTTTGCTTTATCTCTTCAATGTAAAGATTATCACACAGCTTGCAGAATTAGACCACCTCGGCAATTTTGTGCACTTTTCAGTCATGAAGGCATTGCATCTACGAAGTTTGTACTTACGTTCCTCATCGCAAGCATCACCTTTGTGTGCAAATTAGCAAATATAAATGACCTGCCCCGTGAATCTAACTCTATTGCTCTAGCTACCAATAGTTTGATGCTCCCTCGATTGATCATTTTAATAAGGCAGTATAGTTATTGTGCTTTGGAATACTTTCGTAAACTATGCTCTTCACAAACAAAGCAAGCAGACCCCACCTGTAAAATTGAATCTCATTTTGAATTTAATACAACGCGTAAGTTGGAAGTTTTGATATTTATTGCCGGTGTTCTATGCAAGCCAGAGGAAAGCGTAATTATATGCTGAGCTCCATACAGGAGATGTGTAGCTTTGTGTTCTCCTTTGGTGTGCAATTATCAAGGAGGGATACAGAGTAGAAAGCCTGGCGAGCTACAAAGGGCATCTAATCAAGAGCACTCACGATTCTCTGTGCAGCCTTTTACTAAAAAATTATTAAATGGAATTGCTCGGAACATCAGCGGTATCGAATAGATATTTCTGATATTTCGTAGGCTGATCAAACTTGCATCTATGCGTTTCAGTAAGTATTCAGTTTATGTCGCCTGGGTTACACGGAGTGCCAGAGACTATGGGAAAATATCACCGGCAATAGACATCCACGTATAAAGCACCCTTACACACACAAGTCACTCTTAGCCCATATTTGCGGAGGCGTTCCAGCATGCGAAAATATATTCATCGCTATTTACGCCATATTTTCTCAGCAGGAGGAGAGGTGAAATTTTATTTCTATCTTCTCAGCATTCGCGGTGTGCTCAACTGGGCGGCGGATATTTCCTACAGAAAACTTACGTATGTCGGAGATTGATATCCCCCGTTTCTTTGAGTTGGGTAACCAAGAGTCAAAAACTACTCGTGAATCTTAGGCCACCGGCGTTGTTTCAGTGTTCTACACTTTACCATTTTGTTGTGTGCAGACACCGTCCATGCACATCCATACAGTTAAACAAATTTCGTCGTAATATGGCTCTGAATAAAATCTTTAAGGCAAAACTGTACACTTATAATTTTAAGTACGAAGGAAATAAACTAAATATATCCATGTTTTTTATTCAGAAGCAAACGCGCACTTTCATAGTAATCACCACATTTATCGGGAAGTCTTGCAGTCCTGGAATCTTCATAGTTCTCCGATTGCACCACTCAGATCTTTCCCAACCAACTCGATTAAGTTGCTTGACCACCTTGATAAGCCTTGTCTTTATCGATAAATGTATTGGGTGCTCCGACATTAGCACTATGCTTATCTCTACTGATTTCTAAGCAAGCTAGATCATTGAAGGCAGCATGGTTTTCGTATGTTCCTTCAGTAAAAAAACGTGGCGGTACATCTCTAAAATATGGAACGATAAAATAGATAAACAATAACAAAACAAATGCTCTATAACCCATCCATTAAAGCACGCTTGAAAAGCGTAGTATACAGGGTCTACTGTTGATGATGCTCGAGATGAACCTCCCCAGCAGACTGGAATGTCAATTTTACTTACTCTTAAATGTTCGAACACCAATAAGACAAACGTTTTCGAGGATGTCGTCTATTAGGCGCTCTCAAATAAGACCAGTAAATCTCTTTTTTATTCAAGTTGAAACAGACAACACGGACAGACCGGCTTCTGATTACTCAAAGTGTATTTTGAAGGGCCAGATCTCTGGAGACCTTTTTCAGCACATTTCATTCATTATAAGTAAAGACATTGTGCTTTAATTCCCCTATTTTTTGCACTTAACCATACTTACTCAAACCAAGGACATCCGTAAAATCTGCAATCACAAAAAATATATTTTGGACCTTGTGTTGCATGAACGGTACACAGGCAATACGCCGTGTTTCTTAGTTTGATCTGCCAATTAGTATAATTTCATTTTTACCAATTACGGAATTCATGCATTCTCACTGATATAAAACAGTGACAAGAGAACCGACCAAATGACACTGAAAGTCTACGCGACCAGCAAGTCTAAAATTCGGTCTTGAATGCCATAATGTAGTTCAGCTTATGTTTGCAAAAACCGCCACTAACAACAGCAATCAGTAAACTGAATCGACTGCTGATTATGCGAATTTGTCTGGTGTCACACTGACTAAGCTGATATAATCGTTCAAACAAAATACGCAAGATGCATCTGCTGACACCTCAAGCTCTGTAGCGAAGTTCGTCGGATAAACGCTTTGTGTATTTAAATAATTCACTCAACGACTCAGCTCACCTTTGTGCCATTCTTAACAAAGATTGAATGAGAAGTATTTATTCAAGGTATGCGGAGAATCAGTTACGAAATTAAACGAGAGTGGTGTGGCATAGAATGTTTTATACTACGTATGCTCACTTGTGACTGAATTCTTGTCAAAGACTGTGCGACAAAGATAAGGCAAACCCATTAGAACCATTTTGTCATAATGCTTCTTTTTGGCTTTCACCGTCTGTAAGCAGTTTGGGAAACCATTAATGAAGTTTACTGGGCTCTGCCCCAAACATCAATATATGCCAACAACATGCGTTGACCCTAGATAAATCAAACTCGCTAAACTGGAATGAGATCATTGAAAATTTCTTCCAGACTGTCTACGTCAAACTAAAGTGAGAATGTTCATTGTGTTTAATGAATTTTTCAGAAAACGATTTTGCCGGTTCGAATTACACCTCATTGTTATTACGAAGAATCAATGATGCCTTAATCCATGTGCCTGTATTTCACTAACAGTGCCGCACACATAACGTCAACGAATATTTTACAAGCAGTTTGTTGAAATGCTGACATTGTATTCTTTACTAACCGCTTTAGATGCAATTAGCTGGATGACCTACAGATTCTTCAAATGATTTAATTTTTATTCCTACAATTTAATCAGGTTTCGCCTAGAACAAAACCATATCTATAGCGATTCCAGGATGTCAAGTTGCACAAGATATTTAGTACTACAGCAAATGCACATTTAGGGCGAATTTATTTTAGGACAGAGATGAACGTGTTCATATTTTTATTGGTTACAGTAAGAGTTAGTTCCTGTGGTCTTGGTATTACCACAGTCAAAAAAGCTAGTTGGGACACAAAATGTCTCGGCGTTTGCATCCCTTAGGGCGAATTTAGGACAGAGATGAACGTGTTCATATTTTTATTGGTTACAGTAAGAGTTAGTTCCTGTGGTCTTGGTATTACCACAGTCCAGTCAGCTAGTTGGGACACAAAATGTCTCGGCGTTTGCATCCCTTTGGAAGCCCACCAACGACGTGTTTGCGTCGACCAGTTGTTGAAAATTTCGTAGATTACAAATTGAAAATGCTGAAAATACTGTCCTTCAATTCACAGATTGTGTTCAGATTCCAACACGCCCCCTTCCACGAAAAAGTAATTTCACATATGAAACACACTAAAATGCAACTTTCCTCAGTCTACATATACCTCCTTTCAGAATATCTGTAGTGCGTGTATGAAGACAGGAAACTGATCATCCGGTGTCGTGACTTAATGATGATCGGCGCTACATCTTTCCAAATGGACAGCATTATTAGTTGGATCGCACATAACTCCCCGACAGACTTAATTTCTATGCTTGTGTATCACCTGGTGGCTAGGTAAATCACACCTTGCAGATAAGCATCCCGGTGGTCGGGACATTTCAGGAATCTTTCACTCAATCCAACACGAACTTGTTCCCATCAAAGGACAGTGTCTCAAACGGAATGTTTGTTGGGCCTAAACTTATTTCCTATGAACATTTTCTAAATAGGCACCCTTGTTTAACATTCAATGACTTTTATTCCATGTGAACTGTTTTGTACAACCGATGGGCCACTATTTCGCCACGGCTTCATCATACGTGTGACGTGTATTTCAGTAGGCCTTTCACCTACCACATGCGTATTTACGAGTTTTATGCGAAGGGCATAACAGTAAAAATGGAATAAAATTGTTAAGTGAACAAACCGTTCTCTTCTATTATGGCTGCAAGAAAACAAATCCTCTTTTTTAAAATGCAGGGAAGCATTTTATTCTTATATTCATCACTCTCTCTATCAAAAGCGCGTGCCTGTACAAATATTTGTAAAAACATCGCTATGACTTACAGGACACTCATCCAATACTTTCGGTCACTAGGAAACGTTGCCGCACGTCTCATTTTTCGAAAGCAGCTCCAAAATTAAATCTGAGTATCGGATGCACCGACTCTGGTCTAAATTTCACTTTTGTGAAGACATTCATTTTTCACTATTTATCTTATTCCAAATTAGAACGCTAGAAAATACACAGGTAATGTTATCCGCTCAAACCTTCAAAGTTGCAACTTTATGTGGTTTTAAAATCTGACCAGCTAGCTAATATGACAAGTCCTTTATCAGACCGGGACAAATGATGCTGTCTGAATGTTTAGTCTGCTTCCGGAACTTCGCCAAACCACTGCTTTGCTATAGAATATTACAGCTTGGGGAATCATCTGACTCCTCTTCACTTATTGCATCGCTAGGCAAATTTAATGACAAATATGAGTCATGAGACAGCGGCTGCAAGCGGTTTCGTCAGCCACCATAATCTACAGTAATTCTGTCTTTAAACAAAGTGCACAAACATGAGTACACCAATACTTGACGCTTGCCACCCCCCAAGGCACTGCCCCGCTGTGTTATAAAACAAGGCCCCAGAGATGTTACTATGATTAGCGTTGAAGTGTTAGCAACAAACTCGACAAGCCCAGCAAACATCCGTATGGCCAGCTATCCCCAATTATCTACAAATGCTCCGTATAGTACTTGACGTAGTTTCGTGAAAACACAAAATACCAGATTTACGGTAACCGATTGAACAATTCCCAACAATAATTCCAATGCTCCTCACCACTCAAACCAATAATCCACGATACAATACTTGTTTTCATCATTTTGCTCACACAGTGTCCTGTTTCTTGGCATCTTGATGGACGACAACTCTGGTACTAGCATCACCGTGCAGACGTTCTTCTTGAACTTTGATGTAGGGCAATGGCTTATATTTTCAAGGAAAAACAACTCAACTTTGTGCTTCAGATGTAATACATAGGTGGCCACAATGACTGTCAATATGGTGTCTGTTGATTACTCCAAAAAACGCTGTTTTGTAGACATTCTGAAAGGTTTACTCCCTATGCTGATTCGAGGTTTCCTTATGCGGCTGCATCCAAACCATTTTATTCAAAATTTCAATGCATTAATCCCAGTCCCCGAGATCCAAACTGAAGCGGATGATGAACAGTTTTGATACAAAAAAGCATGTTAAGTGCTCAAGTGGCATGGATAGTCTTTGGACAAGTTGATGACATAGTCAGAATTCGAAAAGATCCCTTCAATTAACCGGACTGGCGAACAAACCCAAGTTCCAGGTAACCAAGCGATAGCGGTATTGCTTTTTCCTCACCGAGTAACGACAAACAAGATATTTCCCAGGAATACAGAACTTTCTTCAAAGGAATTATAACATGCAGGGGGAATAGCTATCAAAACCCGAAGGTGCTATTGCGGGTAAACAGACTGCACAGTTCCCCGGAATATGGAAAATATGTATTTTGCAATTTTTAAGTATCTGCTAATCTGAGGGTTGTCTTGCGTTTACAGTTTACTCCTTGAAGGTTTACCGTTGCTTACATGGAGTTATCAAACATCTAGAAAATAAGTACCCACCGGGTGAGCAGATCAAGTCTCTAGGAGGATTTACGAGACTACTGGCGAGATAGTCTTCTTATAAAACAAAATGCATTTTTGGCAGTGTATCCTTCCGAACTTTGAACGAGGCAGGTCAGCCATATTGAGCACATGTTTGGTGAATCAGGAGAAAATTGTTTACGAAACTTTTGCAGTAAGCGGTTGCCTACTCAACTTTTCGATGGAAAAAGGTGCTTTAAATGTTTTTGTTTTGAAGAGCGTGACTTGAATCGATGAGCGTTAATTACTCAAATGTCTCGGATACCAGAATCCACCTTTCTGGTGCTAGGTAGTCTTGGTTATATGATATGAGTTGTCAGCTCAATTTCACTGCTTTGTTGGTTTTTGGTGTATTGACACAAGTGACCGTAACTCGGTAATAACCCTGATAGTCAAATAAGGACAAAGGGACTTACGCACACTGTCGATGTCTGTTGATTAAACGTCCATTCGAGTATGAGGTTTCAATGTTGTGTAAGATTCGTGATTAGGCATTCTAGATATCAAAAATCATGCAATTGAGGACGAAGCCCGTTCTTTGGCCACAGTTTTATGACACCATCCTCAGTCACAGTACCAAATGTGTGATTGATGTCCTAATAGGCATTCGAGTGTTGCGCTGTGAAGTGAATACTGGTTTAGTGTGATGGCTAAGAACGTCATTCAGCACAGTGCAGGCATTCATTATTCATTCCTACAATCCGCAACTTTCACTTAAAAGTGAATTCAAACGTGCCCTGTTATGGATCCGGCTTAGATGGAATGGAAGTCTATCTAACCGTCTATTTCTGTGACTGTTTTGTGGCAACTAACCGATGGGCTAATACTCGGCTCCTCAGATTGCTTGACTTTGTTGTTTCAGGACATGCAACTTTACAGGTTTAGAAATTAGACACGGGCGAGGACTCAAAAGTGGCTCACCGTTGAAACAGGCTTATGTCGCGGTCTACATGTGATCGCATTTTGTGGTCGAAATGCGTTGTGCAATCCTGATTTTCACAATATAATTACATCCTCTCAGCAACTCATATCAAAGACAAAATTAGACATTTCAGCATCTGTACCACCCCATAATAATAAAATATCAACCAGGCTTAGCTTTTGCAAGAGCGTAAACCGCGACGTTCTTCGCAGTTTAGGGGACTACTGAACGCATAGATTTAGGTTGTCGAATGTTACCGAATAGTGTTGTTGCTTGGTTTACGATGACTTCCGTCGTCACCATCGTCTTCCTATTGGTTGAGGTTGTGGCTAGTAGTAGTAATCTGCCCTTAGAATGACACTAACATTACAGTTGGATGCCGTATGGCCACTTGAAGCTTTTTGCTTATGATTCGCTCATCTCTGGACTTGCAATAAAATTCGCTTTGCCTGCTTTGAGCCACAGCGGTAGATGTACCGAAATAACACCTGACACTTAATTCTCACTCAGTCGTGTCGTCACTGTTTTACCTCGATTTTTGTTACTTTCATTGTAGTACTTTCCGAAGGCGATGAAGCAAATGTTCATTGACAGGATGCATCGACAGACGTGGAGCGCTACTATGCACTGCATCGAGACAAGTATTAAATGTTATTCCACTCACAAAATCAAAGAAAAGTGACAAGCTTTCAGTGATAAAAGAGTTCAACTTACCTGTTTGAAGCAGCTTTACATGTTCTGAAACCCAAATGAACTGTGTTATGTTCGACAGTTCGAGAATGTATGTAGTGTAAAGTGCACAAAATAACTTGTTTGTATGGCCATCCTAAATGCAAACATGTGTTGAAATTTAAATTTGAATATTTGAATACAATGATGTGAGGCCAAGTATTATTTTCACGCCTCAATTTTTGCCAAATACCTCATCAAATCGTGTGATCTCAATCTCTTGGCTCTTGTTAGACCGCAAATTAGCTGATAAAGCGATAAATGGGAAACATTTCCTGAGAAAATCCTGTGTATCTGCGGTTTCCTGTTACCTATAAGTCAAGTCGTTTTTGAACGCAAAACAGATATGCCATGGCTGTTATCAATATTTATGTTGGTCTCCTTCAAGCAAGAGACTTGAAAGCAATGAATCTATTATTCGGAACGTTTCTTCGCATTTAATTACAGCTACCCAGACGGTCGCTATGGGTTTCAATTCCGTATTACTCTAGTTGGTTTTGGCTTCAAAATGCAAACTTCTTGCCCCAAAATGAGCTCTTTGGAGTTGAAGACTCATGATTAAGGTTGCTTCATGATTGCTTAATTTCCTGATGCCTTTAATGCACTTGTTCCATAAATGAAGCACAGTTTCACATGGCAAACTACTAAATTTACTGCGCATTGATGGAATTACCTCAAGACAATGCTCCACATGATCAGCTTGGAAATCCGAAATCCAAAAACCCTTGAGCTTTCTGGTGCGCTGTTATATCAGGTATAGTGATGCCACATCAGTGTCTGTATTTATACTAACGTGTGTCCGCGTGTAACCGTGTAACGCGCACCTAATTCCTTCCTCCGCGACCCAATCCGAAGTTTATAGAAAATAAGTTGTATATGGTCTTCCATGTTGTAGCCGGCAAGCAGCTCTGATGTTTTAAACGTCCGGGTATTTACAGGGCAATCTTATCAGCTAAAGCTTCAAAGACCCACATAGAAGTCTAATTCTCCCCGTCGTTGTATGAATCAAGTGTTTTTCAAATGATTTCCTGTGTGCCATGCCACAGATATGTAAGGGACAAATAGCGTAATAATACTAACCGTCCGCTGAAAAGGTAGCCAGAGAAAAATGAATATACAACACATATCTTAATTGTCAATTAAACATTGATGTCCCAAAACATTTACCGACATGTACTCAGCTGATATCGACAAAAAGCCAGGAAACGTGAGTAATGACATCTTAGGTACCCACATGGGTCATTCTAGATGGGCTGGACGGGATAATAAATGTGAATAGCTGAATCAAAAGATTATCTCCAAAAATTTCTGAAGTTGTGATATTTTCTTTGAAATCCTAAAAACGAATAGGCTCTTTGATGAAATTTCAATTGGTTACGGTGGTCACTCAAATGCAGACGGCCTCTTCTGTGTAAACCTCTCAGAAATTTTTAGATAGTGGGCACAAAAGATTAATTTAGATAAACGGCACGTGATGAATTTTCACGTATACAAAACTGAACTTGCCTGTGGAGATTCACCAAACAGAACTTACTTAGAGTGATGTCAGCTAAACGCAAACATAGATGGCAGCCTCAAATTAAGATAACAACCTAGTTCATCCACCGAATCAAAAATCATGTGATAAAATGGTTGACAAAACAAGGTGAAACAGACATGTTTAGTGACTACTAAGTAACGTTATGTTGGAAAACTCATTTGAAGATTTTCCTGTCTCTCACGTAACTTACCAATTAGTTGTTAGAGTACCGTCTTCCACTGAAAGTATTAGGTGCTCCGCTACTTCTAAGTCGTCTGGCAAACTAACCGGCTTCTATCACAACATAATGAAATGAATTCGGTTTACTTTCAAAAATGCAATTATGAATTGCACCTGAACAAGCCAGTGCATTGTATTAATAGGAATGTTTGTTTCCTTTTCGCATCGTAAACAGCTACTCGTTTACACGGTGGGAAAACAAGGTGAAACTCGACCAATTTTAGAACACCCCACATAATACGATGTCGCACTCCATCGAGTCCAGCTACTTACTGAACCCATTTCCAGAGTAATCGATATTTTGATATTAAATCGAACTGTTAATTATTAACAACAGTGAGTACCTCAGAAGGTCATGAGTTTGCTGCATAAATCCATGGAGAAAAACGAGGTATTTCTCGCCAAACGTTGAACAAATGTTATATTATATTAAATTAAGAATGGGGAGAATCTTGCTACCCTCACCCTACAAGTGGGGACAAGTTAAGTGTAAAAGTAACGGCTTTTAATTGTGTACCACAGCGTAGAATATTGTCCATCGAATCAACAGCAAAAGACATTTCTTGGCTACTCACTCCGGTTGACCACTGCTTTGGTAAAACACCGTTCAGTTTTCAAATCTACTTAAAGAACATGTTCCCGGTGTACCAGGTGATTTTGGAAAACTTGACGAAGCTCAATATTCTTCGAAAATATAAGTTCCTGGTCACACCTTACATCACATGTTTGAGGAGTCTAACTTTTAAGTGATACAAAGCACTCGTGCGCACAACTGTCATCCTATTACAACCAAAAACACTAAAATTGATTTGATCAATTTATTCAGGCCGAAATTGCTAGAGTTGCCCATACAATTAGGCTACATTGGCCTTAGGTGGAAATGTGCTTCAAAGCTGCAACTATCCTGCAGTGAACTGGATCATTCTCAGAACATGGTCAAAGATTCTGCTCTGCTCAAACAAGTGAATAAACAATCACACTGCATTTTAGCTCGTACCAAAGAGCAGCAGGGCATGTCCGCTTTGCTAGTTCAATCACTTTAATTCCTAAGTAATTTAACAAAATCCTAATGCGAAAAAGGAATCTTAAAGCTGCATTTCCACCAGAGTTGTGTTAGGACGACAAAATTATTCATATATTTTTTAACTTATAAACGTGCTTACATTCAGTCTCGTTCTAAAAACACTTCTGTGGCGAGAATCAATTTGTCTCTCTACCACTGTCATGCACAATTTACTAAATAAGCACACAATTATTTGCAATTTTGACTAATAGGATCACTTACCGACCTGTGCGGCCACGATCATTTGGACTGCCAGTAGAGCTGCAAGATTAACTATTTGTTTGCGACTCATTGCGACCAAAGTATTTTCACGAACAAGACGAAGAATTTCTCCACTATTTATAGTGTAACGGAATAAACGTTCTGAAGAAAGCTTACCTGATTGGCTCACAACCTGCTTCAGCATTGATCATTACAATTCTCAAAACAAAATGTGGAAGATGAAATACAGGTCGAATTATCACTAAGATTGTGTGTACGTCTGTTCACATCTCCCTCTCATTTGTCGAGGTAGTCAGTTCTTCTTATCATTGTTCTTGTTCCGAAATCCAAATAGCCTTCATGTACAGTGCGCACACTTCCTTGGCCGGGGGCCGTCACATGTGTAAAAATGCAAACAAAGACGCGCTTTGCAAAACGGAAGAACGTACCCGATATGGCTGTTATGATTGAGAAAAGTGTGACATTGACTGTGAACAATTTGGCATCGTATTTGAGTCAAATTGCTTTCTAGTTATGCTCATTATAGCAGTTGATATCCGTGAATTGATTCCACTTGGAAGATTCATCTAAGTAGTCATTCAGCTCAGTGTACAAGTTTGGCAAAATCCTTCAAACTGTAGTAGTAGTAGTAAATTGATAGAATTCTTAAAGTCAATAATGCACAAGTTCGCGAGACATCCATCGAATAGAGCTGAAAAAGTGTGACTCAGGCATTTTTTGAACAAGTGTCGATAGCAAATGGGTCTGCAACTCAACCTCGAGCTGACGAAATATTTCGTTTTACTGGCTGTACCGACATAAGGAAACTTTAGACTTCTAACATTGTTAGAATGGTTGGGTGGTAGCATCCCGGGCTCGCGGCTCCAAATTTATTGGAGCGACAACACTCCGCCAGGAAAGAACGGCTCATCCTGACGCCTGGATGTGACCATCGGCAAATAATCCAATACACGTTTTAAACTGTCCTCTGTGGTTACTGGGATCGCTGAGTTTCCTTCACTCAAAGAAAAAATATTCCGCTTGCATGCAGAAGCATTTTGGTTGTAAAAACTAAAGATAATAAACAAGACTTATTGTATTACGCGCACAGTTATGGACGTAAAATTTGTTCACTGATATTACAAGACTAGATGAACCTGGTTTTTCTACCAAACTGTGCGCGCTGCGCTCAGCAAGCGGGATACCACTTATATCCTACTGAATCAACTATTCTCTTGAAGCGTAGAACTAAAATTCTTCTGACAATTTGAGAATAATTTGGCGGATAAATCTTAGAAAAATGTTGTGAACAAAGGGTTGTGTAGACCACTTGAACCGAATGTGTAGACCTTGAAACTCAACTGTTACACGATCAGCTGAATAAAACAGCCATAAAAAGTGAAGCCTAAAACTCGATTATCTGAAATGCTTTTAGGTTGGATAGATTATAATGAAACCAAACCGTCAGTAGGAAAGACCGGAGATGAGCTACATATGCCATATAAGTCAACCCACACCATGCAAAAATTATTAGACACTAATTATGACGTTAATACAAAACGAGGGAGCCATTCGCGAAGGGTTTATTTCCCTCGACCGAGACACATCCAAGTAATTTTTTCAAGTGGCAAACAAGAATGTGAAAATGCAATCGCATTTCTGAGTCTTGGCTTAGCTGGCCATTAACCTACTGGAACCGAGGTCATTTAAGCTCAACATTTCTGTTCTACGAGTAAGCGAACAGTTACTAGTGATGTTATTCAATACTACCTTGAGGATTTTCAATACGCACATTTCTCTCTCTCGTATTCATGCAGGGTATGCTTGGTTTATGGAGCGAAAACCGGAAGTGGATGAGGTGACGCCGCTGACGCGGCGGTACGCAATGAATGCCTAAAGGTGCCCACCGTTATATCACCGATTTCGGACCGACTGACGCCACGGAAAGAGATTTTTATGATTCAGAGCTGATCGTATTCCCTCATAAAGGAAACTACTCACAAGGTTGCTGAAAACTCTTCAACAGCCCGCGACCGGTTTCGCCCTTCTTGGGGTTCATCAGGTAGGCGCAGTCCCCTTGTGCTTACATCGGCTTTGAATACAATACCGTGTGTTGCCACACGCCAACCTAATTAGCGCGCGCATCCAGAAGTTTGCTCACAGTTTATCGGCTAATAATATTGAAATGCCAATCATTTTGGGTTCAAGATAAGCACTTAACATCTATGCAGTTTGATTCCAAGGATTTTCTACTTAGAATGACCAGTGATCATCATAACTGACGATGTATGTACATTCAACGAATATTGGCTATCAGAAAACACTAGGCTGCCGAATTCAAAATAAGTCACCATTGCGCGCGCAGTAGGTTACTATTTTCTAAAAGAACGAAACGGTCTGTATGGTCCGCTGACATGCCTGAACGAAAGCACTCTAATTTTCGGCCATCAAAACAAATACGGACATTTGGGCTCCAAAAGTCTCTCTCCTAGGATGCAAGATTTGATTCAGCGTAACATACAAATGAGCCAAACAAAATAGGCATACTAAAACAACATCTGGGAATAAGTATGTATTCCCCGATCAAAAGAGATTTTGACTGCAAAAATTTCACACCTCCACCGTGTAATTCGAAAACATTCAAAAAGCATGGTTGTCCAAAACTAAAAGTGTTTTAAAAATGTTTATTTCATAACTCGAACCTATCTTGTTGCTACTTCTTCGATTCATTTTCAAAAGAACAATCTTCCGAAGAAACGTTTTCATTTGTTGGTTACCGTCCTATGAAGCAAGCTTGAACTATGTGAAAGCTTTCTTCATAGATTTACAAAATTTCTGGTGCTTGCATACTTACACTCCTTCCCCTCATCCAGTATATCACCGTAATTTAAACTTAGCGGTGATTCTAATCAATTGATATTTTACAGTATATGCTAAAATGGTGGAGAGGATTGAATATGGCAGTCCATGTGGAATCACTTGTCCAGGGCGACTAATGTTAACATCACCTCGATAAAAATCAAACTTTCACAACGACAGTGTCAAAACCATTGGACGGCAGTGAAATGTTTGAGAACTTTGCACATCCTGCAACAACAACTCCGTAATATCCACTGACCTTGAAATTTGCGTAAAACTACACCAGTACGATTGTTTACAGTGCGAATAATTTATGGGTTATGCCAGAGGAAATACCAGAGCAAGTCGTGTTGCTTCACGAAAATACATCTATTGGATTTTTTAACGTTTGGTGCCACTCGTCTTATTGTTCACACACACACACTGTTGGTTGGCGGTCATAAGCAGAACTCTCCACAAGCGCTCTTTTGAAAACTGGCTGTTTATTATTATTACCATTTAGCCTGAAAGATTTCAAGGAAACCAAGTTGGGAATATGTCTGCCAGAACATCCGACAGAAATATGCCCATAGCGATATCATAAATCAAGCGTGTATAAACACCACACTTATTCTATCTGATTTGAACCTAATGATGACATACATTGTCCTCTCTTATCTGGGATGGCATCGCAATTTACTTTGTAACAAGAGCAAGTTGAAAGGAGAATGTGAGCTTGAAGGAAATGTGTGAGCTTACAGTACGGCTGCCGCGAAAAACCCATGATTAGATTAGATGTGAGGAAGTACTTTGCAAATGGAACATGATATTTCATCGGAGGGAAGGAAATGGTGAGCTTACAGTACGGCTGCCGCGAAAAACCCATGATTAGATTAGATGTGAGGAAGTACTTTGCAAATGGAACATGATATTTCATCGGAGGAAACGAAAGGAAACAAACGAAAGGCTAGTATTTGCCCAGGTGTTTTTAACCATATCGTCATCCACAATCTCGGTCATTGTAGATAAACTTGTCCAAATATCACATAAAATTGACAGAACAAGCATGTGTGCATCCATGTGGTCGAACAGAACTGCCTTTACGAAGGTTTTGCCGAGCTTTTTAACAGAACATATATGGTTCTTGGATCCTTCATCTGCTTGTTAACGGTCCTGGTGTCTTGCTTTATCTGAACCGTATTCAACTACTGGAATACCTTGAGGGAATCACCTTGGTTTTGAACTGTACGGTCCATGTGTATATTTTCAAAATCAGTGGGCAGATATTTCGCCCGGCGCATCTTCACCCTGAACGGCCTACCACGTATACTCCCATGAGCAGGTAGGTCGAAATATCAGTCAACTAACTGGCAAAAGATGCCCAAAACCCGGCATATTTGTTGCTATTCTCACGTTCTTCAACTTGAAGTTGGCTTTTACAGAACTACCGTTTACAGGAGTACCGCATACATCGGCTTTGGTTGTAATATTTTTAGGCTACCTACAACTCCACTCGCGTGTCCGAGTAATTAGAACTTGTTTGCGTCACATTATTTCATCAATGGGTCCGTCATGCGTGCCTTGACTCTTGCATGAGTTGGCCAATGACTCAGACGCACAATTCTAATGGATGCATTCCATCTGTACTTTTTGAAGAAAGTCTGCCGTTCAAAACGGGAGATCCCGACACACGCACTCTTTTTCACAAAGAAACAATTACATTGTCGATTTCTGGGTTATGAGTTTCTGGATGGGGATTACTTCACAATGAACGGCCACGAAGAATCCTGTTTGATCAATCACCGTGAGTAATCAAGTACCGCCTTTTGATTCACAAGAAGTGATCACCAGCCCAACAGCTCTCAGTCTATAATCCTTCTAAGTTCTGCGGTCAGTTTCACCCTCCGGTATCCTGGAATACCTGATGATAGTTATTTTCATGTCAGACGACCAACTAGCAACTGCTTCACCAAAGTCAGAACCGGGAAGATAGTTCATGGAGGAAACAAAGTCGAAGATCATTTTGCGTTGCTCTGCTTATTTCCCTCCCACCAAGCTTGATCGTGTCTTGGTTGTGTCCAGCTCTACAGAGTGCTGTGCACAGCAAACGGGATACTGCTCACATCTTACCGAGTCGACTATTCTCTTTCAGCGTAAAATCGTCCTGAAAAATCGAGAATGATTGATGAATGATGATGAATGATAAATATTGGAGGAATGTTATGAATAAAAGGTTGTGTAAACCGCTCTGACCGAATGTGTAGACCTCGAAACTCAATTGTTCCACGGTCAGCTGAATAACCCGTCATGAAACGTGAAGCTAAACATTCCAATAGCAGGAATCCACACTGTGAAAAATTTAGGGACACCAATTACGATGTCAATACAGAACGAGATAGCCATTCACGAAGCATTTATTCTCCTTGATCGAGCCATGTGCAAGTAAATTGTTCAAACGGCGAACACAATAGTGAAAGTGTAATCGCATTTCCTAGACACCGGCTTATATGGCCATCGACTGTCTAGAATAGAGGTCATTTTATTTCAGCATTTTTGCTCCACGAGTAACCAAACAGTTACTAGTAGTATCACTCAATACCACCTTGAGGATTTTCAATACGCACATATCTCTCTCATATTCATGCAAGATGTGCATGGTATATCGAGATCAATGCTGAAGTGGACGAAGTAACGCCGATGACACGACAGTACGCAATGAATACCAACAGGTGCTCTTCGCTATATCACCGATGTAGGACCCACTGACGCCATGGAATGGGATATCCATGATAAAAGCTGATGGTATTTTCCTGTATCTACATCGGGTTTGAACACAGCGCCGTATGTCACCCCTATGCCAACCGACATCGGCTATCCTAATTAGCGCGGGCATCCAAAAGTTTGCTCACGGTTTATTGACTAGTACTATTCGAATGCCAGTGATTCAGGATTTGAAATATACCGACCTATCTAGAGATTAAAAAAACGGATTTAGCGTGTATCAGCCTAATCTTCCAGGTTCACCCAGGTTAAAAATTCATTGATTTTCTGACTAGCCCAATCTAATTCCCGCTTAACGGGTTTGCAGTTTGAATTCAAGGGTTTTCCACTTAACGTGACCAGTGATCGTCATAACTAAGGATGAATGTACACTTAACGAATACTGATCGTCATAGAACCCTAGGCTGTCGAAGTAAACATGGATTCAAAAGAAATCTATTTTGCACAGCAAAGTAGTTTGTTTCTGACATGCCCCTGACCTGCCAAACAACATCATTCCAGTTTTCTGCCAGTTTTCAACGTAACATACAAATTGGCACAACAAAACCAAAATTCTCACCTAACACCTAGGAGGAACAAACCCGTTGTCTCCAATCAAAGCGAATTTTGACCGTAAAGATTTCATATCTTCATCGTGAATTTCAAAATTATGAAAGATGGTTGTCCGAAACTCAAAATAATTCAATATCAGGAAGGATCCCTGTTATTATTTTTGCGATTTATTTTTAAAAGAGGAATGTTTTTCATGAAGTGACCTGGCGAATTATAATCTGGAACATTTCCATTTGTTGGTTACCGTCCAATAGACCCTTTTCAACTATGTAACAACTTGCCTTATAGATTTCCAAAAAATTACAGCACTTGAATAATTGCAAGCCTATTACTAATCAAGTACATCGGCGTAATGTAGGTTTAGTGGTGATTCTAATCAACCAAGAGTTTGCAGTGCGTACCAAAATGTCGGAGATTATTGAATATGGTAGTCCATGTGAAATCACTTGTACAGGTTCACTGATATTAACCATTTTTGACTTGACTGGACACAATTTTGTACCATAGAAGTATCAGGAACTGTTGTTATTTACCCGTAACTGGGGGCTCCAGGTGTCAGTTTGGTGGCAAATACTATCCATATTGCCAAATGTTGTAGAAAATGGAACACCTGTGTCAGGTTCAATGCAGCCAAATTTCCACTTATAAGATACTTCGATTGATTGGTGATCTTCATAAAGTAAGACATATGTAAACCCCACAAATATTGGTCAGCATAAAACACTGCGCCGCTAAGCAATAACATCGATTTTAGTCGGCCTTGCATGTGCAGTAGGCTGCATTTCTCCAAAGGCCATGACAGTCTGTATAATTCCCTAACATGCTGAATGAATACAAATCGGTGTTCTGTCACCAAAACAAGAACTTATTGCCAAGTTTCTATATTCTGGTTCTTCACAATGAAGCTGGCTTGCGCAAAACTATCGTAAAATGAAACCTAAAAGTTACCAAAGCCATGGACTTCCCTGCTCACAAAACTAATGGGACTCCACTCGTTGCACTACCTGAGTGATTAATCCGCGCAACATTAGCAAGAAAACTGAGTAATCTCAAAACCGCATTAAATTTCCGCGGTGCTGTAGAACAGTTTCAAGTAGATTAGCCATTTGCACACAAAATAAGATCAAGCGAGTCCGTGTGGAAACACGCGTTCAGTCGATCAGTATGCCAACAACTACAATGGTGGCCAACATGGTACTAGGGGACTTACTTAAAAATGCCCCACCGGGTTGCAGAATTAGTGTCACTAAACTCAAAACGTAAAATTTTGCAATGCAAACTTTCAGCTGTATGTTTGATCAATCTGCAGTCACATATAAATTGGTAGAATTTAAAATGAAGTACAATTTTGGGGAAACAATTCCGGACTAACTGTTGGTTTGACAATCCAAATTAAACCGAATCTAATGGATTTTGGATCGATGGCTGAGGTATGATCCTAACATTACGAAACACGCGCCAAATTTGGTACTCTTCAAAACTGTTTTTAATTATAATGAAGAAATTTGGGAAAAATAGCGTAGTGGCGTTAAACAGGCCGATGATATCATTACCAAGTGAGGTTAACTGGCTCACAGATTGTATAACCCCGGATAAACAGTATTCAGCATGGCTGCATTTTAAAATTTTCATTAGGTTTTACTGATCCTGTTTTTGAGGCAGTTCCATCAGCTGTCCAGCTCATGTGTGCCACTTAACCATCGCTTCGTGATAATGACACATCCACACTCGAAGTTATATTACTTGTGACTAAAATAGTAAAACCAAGTTGGGTACGTACCAATTTTCTCCTATCATGATTCACTATGGAATTTATAGCATAAGATTTGCATGAAGCGACATAAAACGAGAATTTAGGACAAGCGGTTCCAATTTCTTGGAAATTGCCAGCTTCCAAGGCGTGTGTTATTTGATACCAAGCTGCAAATTTTCACCATGAAATATTCTCAAACAATACCGCAATCCACCAAAAAGTGGAATGAATACCCGTCCTCCTCCCCTCCACTGCTAATTGGAGGAGATATAACGTACTTATATCAACACTCTTCCGCAAATGTAGCAAGAAAAAAGGAAAACCCAACACTGAAGTATGGATTTCCGGTCAGGAATTGATGTCGCAAAGCATTCATTGATGAAAACTTAGTTGTTTTAAAGAATATCTAGTTGATACAGACAGAGTGAGCAGGAACAACTCGGCAGCCAACATGAGCAACTTTGGAAGGGGTGGAGATGATTAGAAATAGCGAGTTTTAAACCAAAAGTTTATCTAGGAAATTGTCGAAAAGTGTGGTAGTTCGTTCAAACTTTTGGCAAGGCGTTGTCCTTGTAAAAATTGTTCAGTTGGAGCTGTTTGCTTGAACAGCGGACAGTCTCGCTCAGGTAGAAATTCCGGAAAATTCTAACTAATGTGTCACTGATACGTGACATGATCAGACGAGTGTAACTTAGATAAACGACACTGGACGAAAAGGACGTGTTCAAAAATAGAATTGCGTGTGCAGATACGCCACAAGAGAAAGTAGTTAGAATGCTTTCTTCCGAGGCAATAATGAAGGGTAGCCTCAACTTTAATTAGTACTGCGTATTCGGTGAATGAGCATGCGTTTAATAAAAATATTCGGCAAACAATCCACCATCCGAATATGAATAACCGACCACAGCCGACATTTCATTGACCAGTGAGTATTATTTCCGCAGTCGAGAATTTTTCTGTATTTCCGATTTCCGTGTATTACCGAAATGTTTAAGATAGACGGCTGCATCTCTTGTTGTCCGTTGAAGCAAGTAGTACAATGAATCGCCTGATTACTCTCTCCTGTTGACCGCCACTTTTGCAGAGCACCGTTAATTGTTCGAAATTCAGGGGCATGCTTTTATTAATATTACCAAAAGCTGTGTTTTCTGCATCCAGAGATGTTAAAAAGCTGAAAAGCATCGCTAAGCGTCGGACCTGTTTACATTAGTATCCTTAGTTTTTCCGGTCATGATGAACTTAACGTTGAGTTACGACAAAGCGTTACAAAAGAACGCGATGGAGTCGCAAACCTGAGATATAAAAGCCCCATGGGAGCGACCCCATTTTCCCAGCAAAATGCATGAATGCCCACAAAACCGTATATAAATTCTGCGCAGCTGCAGGAGATTTGCTGGTAGATAAGCTAATTTCACGCACATTCAGAAACAAGTAAGCCTGAAAGAAAAGATGCGCCCCGGCGACTGGTGCGATGGTGATATTTTCATAGGAATCACTCGCAAATATCCAACTGATTTCGAAAGCGGTGTTTGGCCTTTGTTGGACCATTACTTACCCAGACGATCACAGGAGAATAAAACGACTTATGAGCGTCGAGCCTCTGCGAAAGTCAAATTGTTGGTGATGTGCAAGACATATTGAAGAACTCCAGTTGCCGGTTACTCGTCGTAGTGAGAAAGGATCCTTTTTCAGTCTAACGAAACCAGTGATACACAAATTTATATTATTGAGTTACGCTGCAGCTAATCGAGGTGATGAGAGAGCGTCAGGTTCAATGGGGTGGTACGAGCAAAGCTTATTGAATGTGTATAAGTTTATGCAAGTCGTGATATACTTTGAGACAGGCCGTTTCTTCGATGAAGCTTGAGGGAGACATTTTGGACGAACCCCGTCTCCATGACGCAGCTGCAAGCTCGCGTGACTGGAAGACAAACGTGCATCCATAGTGCTGGCTTCGTGGACCAACAGACCCGCTGGTAAACTCAAAGGCCGGGAAGTCGCCTTGCTTCCCAACCAGTCTCTATTCAGCATTTTCAGCCTACTAATGGCATCACAAACCATGTAGTTTATCGGTAAACATCAGAATTTCCATTGCCACCTCCACAATTCTTTGACAGGTACAGTCTCCTGCTTATCGGGTGCGCAGTTTGAAACTGAGGATTTGCTACTATGCTAACCAGTGATTTTCATAACCAGAGATGCATGTAAACCTGATGACTATTGGGCTCCCTAAGCAATAACATATTCAGAATTATTTCTCTTTTGCTGTAAAGTATGCCGAGTCTCTGAAGAACCACGACGGTCTGTGTAATTTCCTAATGGAGTATTATACCTCCAAGGTTCCAACACTCAAAGTATGCTTCCGCTTAGAAAACAAAAGTCTCTTCATGGCAAAATACAAATGTGTCGAACAAAACAAAATTTCCTACAAGACACCTGAGGACATGCCCCTTGGCCTGCGACCAAAACATGCACATGATAGTTGCCCGAAAGCTATAGTGTTTTGTCAAATGTTAATCTAATGGCTCGGAATGTGACTGTTGTTTTCCTCGCGACTGATTTTTAAGACGCCCGTCATTCGTGAAAGGCGTTGGTTCATTCTTAACCGGTCCTCAATAATTATGTATGGTTGTTTGTCACCTCAAAGCTATTTTTAACTATTTACAGCTTACGTGCAAGACAAATTCACTCGCTCGCATAATTTCTATACAATAGAATCTCTAATATTTCAACTACGTTTCGAATCGGTATTAATTATGATGAGTGATCTGTTGCTATTCTGCAGTGTTCTTTCAAAAGGATGGAAATCACTTGACATATATAGCGGTCCAGGTGGGATGACTCATTTAGCTCAACTCAACCATTTTATCGTCCTTATTTTCGCGCATTCAAACTTCAACTCGGTAAAACTCTGGATTTTGCAATGCATGCACCAGGAAGGTTCACATACCACCGAAGACTGGGTGCGCTGAAGCATAACTCTGTGAAAAGGCGCAGTTTGTCTTTCGTTACAAGCACCTGTTTTATGTTTACTTGCATAAAGTACACTTGACAGTGACGGTTCTACGAAATAACTTCACAGTTTGAACATTCGTTAGGATGCTGCTCAAATGAGCTACAACCAACACCTGATTTATGAACATCGTTCATTATCACATGAATAACATCCTGCTCATCGTTTCATCTGGGTACCACATGACCCATCTCAAAAATAAACTCCGTCAACAGATTTACTGTTCTTTGTGAAGAAAAATTTATCCCCATGGTTTGAAAAAAGTGACAAACATAAATGTTTTCGGGATCTCGACATCAGGTCACTACATATCTAATGGTTAAAATAGGAGCTAAAAGTGAGGTTCGCTGCGAATAATAGTTAGTGAAATGCAAAACGTGGAGACACGAACGATTGATTGTCTGCGCCCCCCCCCCCATGTTGCATCTAGCTGGGTGCTGTGAGGCGGTCAACAGGGCTGTTGAGTAACTTGGCCGGTTGATTCGTGTCACACGACTAAGGCAGTTTGAGCATTCATTCGGATACTCCTCAAATAAGCTACAACCAACACATTCTGATTTATGAATTATTATTTCATTGTTCCATTGTTGAGAATCGTTCATTATCACATGAATGACATCTTGCTCATCGTTTCCTCTGGTCACTGGATGACCCATCTCAACAATAACCTCGTCAACAGATTTACGGTTCTTTGCGAAAACTTTTTTCGCCTAATCACAAATACGCGAGGAGCAGCTTTTATAATGGCTCATCCTCAGTGCATATACTTGGCACTATCTGCCTTTGAACTCCTTGTTTCACCCTAAAACGCGTGCCGTCATCTCAGCCTGACATCGTGTGCCTTGTTTGCCACAACCACGCGGGCTTGTCTACTGGCCACTTGCTTTAGCCTGATGTGATGGAGGTTTTCGTTAATGGCCGCCTCGAAATATGTGTGATGGGAGGTAAGCTGTGTCTACCTTCTGCGACGTAAATGTTCAAATAAACATCCCAGGTGGGAGACTCATTTAGCTCAACTCAACCATTTTATCGTCCTTATTTTCGCGCATTCAAACTTCAACTCGGTAAAACTCTGGATTTTGCAATGCATGCACCAGGAAGGTTCACATACCACCGAAGACTGGGTGCGCTGAAGCATAACTCTGTGAAAAGGCGCAGTTTGTCTTTCGTTACAAGCACCTGTTTTATGTTTACTTGCATAAAGTACACTTGACAGTGACGGTTCTACGAAATAACTTCACAGTTTGAACATTCGTTAGGATGCTGCTCAAATGAGCTACAACCAACACCTGATTTATGAACATCGTTCATTATCACATGAATAACATCCTGCTCATCGTTTCATCTGGGTACCACATGACCCATCTCAAAAATAAACTCCGTCAACAGATTTACTGTTCTTTGTGAAGAAAAATTTATCCCCATGGTTTGAAAAAAGTGACAAACATAAATGTTTTCGGGATCTCGACATCAGGTCACTACATATCTAATGGTTAAAATAGGAGCTAAAAGTGAGGTTCGCTGCGAATAATAGTTAGTGAAATGCAAAACGTGGAGACACGAACGATTGATTGTCTGCGCCCCCCCCCCCATGTTGCATCTAGCTGGGTGCTGTGAGGCAGTCAACAGGGCTGTTGAGTAACTTGGCCGGTTGATTCGTGTCGCACGACTAAGGCAGTTTGAACATTCATTGGGATACTCCTCAAATAAGCTACAACCAACACATTCTGATTTATGAATTATTATTTCATTGTTCCATTATTGAAAATCGTTCATTATCAAATGAATGACATCTTGCTCATCGTTTCCTCTGGTCACTGGATGACCCATCTCAACAATAACCTCCGTCAACAGATTTACGGTTCTTTGCGAAAAAAATTTTTTCCCCTAATCACAAATACGCGAGGAGCAGCTTTTATAATGGCTCATCCTCAGTGCATATACTTGGCACTATCTGCCTTTGAACTCCTTGTTTCACCCTAAAACGCGTGCCGTCATCTCAGCCTGACATCGTGTGCCTTGTTTGCCACAACCACGCGGGCTTGTCTACTGGCCACTTGCTTTAGCCTGATGTGAACTTTTGGTAGGCTTAATGCCTCAATATGGAGATAGCAATTATCAACTCCATGTACAGGAGTCGGCACAGACCCTTCATATTGGGTGCGTAAATCTCTAATATTCGAAGTTACTGCGAAGACTTGGATGCTTCAAACAAGAGAGTTATGGATCTGAAGCTCCTGATCTACGCTTAGGATATCGTGGGCCTGCGAAACTCTGGTAGAGAAGTACTCACGGTTGATTGAGCATTAAAAAACCCGACTGCTCACCCTTATTTGAATATCAGGAAAAAATAAGCAAAACATAGCCAAATAAGTAATATTTATTAACCATTTCCTACCTATTAAACTGGGTGAAGAATTTTTCATTACATTACATAACGGGCAGCCACTCAAAACGTCTACACTCATTGCAAGTCTAAACACGTCTTTGATGAAACTCTTCACGAGATTTCGTGCAGTTTAAGTACAAAAGGAGACAAAATTGTCGGAGAACTGTGGACCTAAATTGTTTGATTTTGGCCTATTTCGTCCAGGATGATTTTGTCCTTTTTTAAATTTATAGCGAATATGTTTAACGCTGTACGTTTGTGGTGAAGTGTGATTTCGTCATGATTACCGAACGTGCTACACCAATAATGTCAAGAATACCTCACCGAAGACCTAGTTCAAACTCAGACGCTTCGGTAAAATATGAAGAGACATATGAATAGCATGGAGGTTTTCGTTAATGGCCGCCTCGAAATATGTGTGATGGGAGGTAAGCTGTGTCTACCTTCTGCGACGTAAATGTTCAAATAAACATCAGGTAACCAGGTAGGTTTTTATTGACCTTTGATAACTTGAACGCCAGGGTTTAAAGCAATTTGGCAGGTTGAGCGGACTGCAAGAAAACGGACTGATCTGAAATATTGCATGAGAAATGTTGCAAGTACTGTGGTATTTAATTGCCAGTGTGTGGAATTACCCTTTGAGGTGCCTCACTTCTTTCAGGGCTTGCCATCGCCTGTCATCTTGAGATCCATGATTTTGAGCAAAGAGGACGAACTGTTAGACTGGATAATTCGCTGAGCAGAAAGAGGGTACCACCCTGAGGTGTGAACTTATGAGGCTTGTTTGCCGGAAATTCCACGACTGAGAAAACGTTGGCACTCAATGTGTGCAATGTGAGAATTTCCGTCTTGTATACAGAGATGTGTGGCACATATTTCCTGAGGCTCCCTTAAAGGAAAGTAGCTCGTCCATGAATTGTCTGTCTTGTTTTCAACCTTGGAGTCTTGCTCCTCACTCGTGAACTGCATGGCCCTTGCGCGTATTTCCAAAAACGATGGACACAACGTTCACACATCTGTTAACCAAGGTAGATATGCCTCCAGGAGTCTCTTCACACGGTTCCGTCCACCGCAGTTATTCCGATGAGTTGGTGTGTCAAAATGTCAGCCAACAAACTGGCACAAAATAGTCAAAACTTGGCATGTTTGTTAGCTTGCACTTGATCCGCTTAGAGTCATAGCAGAATTAAACCTAACGACTCTCCAAATGGAGAGCCTTCTGTAATTCTCAGAATACTGACCAGAATCATCGAGTCTAGTACAAACAGCCA
>NW_008751691.1:2377132-2405636 GCF_000715545.1 Opisthorchis viverrini | reverse complement strand
AGACCTCACTTTTATTTGAACATCTGCGCACCTAGCTGAGACAAACTAGAGGCATATTTGAGGTTAAATTTAATCTCAGTAACCCATTATCTATAGCTTTTTAGGCGACTTTTGTGTTCCAGGTTACCAAATGACACAACGATTTGCACCAATACATTACAAAAATGTGTCCCTCGATCAATGGAACCGCTGTTACAGCATTAGCGACAACGAATTCTACCACGAAAATTGTTCATCCGAAAGCATACAAAAAGCTTTGTGTTATATGACGCGGACTGGACAAGTGATGATCATTTTGGGAGAAGCCAACGAACTTGAAAATCCGCCCCTCAACATGTATGGTCTCATGCGGCCCGACCTCCGGTATAACTAGTTCTTCGGATGTACTTAGGGAAGTATAGAAAATACGATCGACAAAGATCAAAAGACCTGCGCTTATCGGGAGTCTTGATCAGTATCTCCAAGTGCATAGTTACACCTCTAACTGATTCCGTTCTTCCGAGAGCCTTTCACTCCAATGTTTAGTAACGCATCCTCATTTATCTGGAGCCAAGCTCAATGTGAACTTAACGTGCAATGCAATCTCTAAACAACAACCCTTCGAAGAATATCACACCTTGCGTACTACCTTATCTACACGAGTCACAACAAGTGTATTGCTGTGTGGTATGTGTCAAAGGCCAGCTTCCTGGGCATCATCACATTAAATTCAACTTCATGAAGTAAGGTAATGCGGAGAAAGTAAAAAACAACTCGATATCCTGCCAGTGCATACCATCAACAAATCCGTAGAGAAACTGACAGAAACTAAGGGGTATCTAAAATGTACACTACCACACGCACCCCAAAAGCCAAAATAATCACCATGACCACACGCGTTTAAGCACTTTGGAACAAAGAGCAGGACAACACTAATCCTCATGTATATCAGGGCTTTGTTGCTAGACATGCTGCTTCAAAACGATCAAGCCACACTCTTCGCCATGCCCTCCCTGGCTGGATGTCCTCAGACTGTCCAACCCCTCTGAACACTAATTACGTTATTTTTTATCTCGGCCAACAATGGCACTTGAGTACACATCTAGAGTCCCCTTATCTTTTGTGAAAACACCATTAGGGACGTTTGCCTGAGAAAAAATCGCAACCAACATATTCAGCAGCCTAATATCGCGCAGCCGACCATACAATGACCCAACCGTACTCACGTGGCTGACTATCTATTAGTTAGGCGTATTTGGCTGAAATTATAATGCTTGAAGCGCATCAGAACATCAACGATTATGCAGCCATTGACGCCAGTTCGGTGATGATCACCATGTTCACCAAAGTAGAACCGACGAACCCTAACCAAGTTCCAAAAACAGAAATGTTCCCTCCGGTCAAGAACCCGGTGGTGCGAACCCAAATGTTTGGCTCAACTAGAACCCTACTGTCAGTCATTTCAACGGACGCCTACGTTTCATGTGTCTACAACAATCACAGTTTCGTACGCCGGTCAAAGCCAGTGCATGTTTTCGGCTCGCACAGCTCCCAAACGTTATCTGAACTCTTAACGTAAAGAGGACTCGGGCAAATAAAAAAGTCTAACAAAATTTAAAATTGCTACACCAATCATCCCACCTCAAGGAACACGGATCATGGCATAAGATAAATCGGATTCCGGCCAAACAAACCCCAGCTGAAAATCATCCAATGGAGTCTAACCAACTGACCAATTTAGTGCAGAAGAATGCGGCCTGCAGAATAAGCAAATCAACATGGACCAGTTAATGGGTTTCCTTTTATTCGGCCAAGCTCAGTGACAGATATCATGCAGGTAGGAGGGATGTACGACCCCGTCTGTCAGGGTAGATTATTTTGTCAGCAGAGGCTGGATTCAACAGTGTACCCAACCTGCGAGTTTGAGAAGACTGTATACGGCCATTCTTTGGTTATCGCACACCCTAAATCATTCCACCTTTTAAGGCAATCATTCAGGCACTTTGCCTCCCGAGCTTGTTCACTACACCAGACCAAATACACCAATGAACTGTGTAGACACAGTCCAGTAGGCCGAACAGCGTCCCCTGGATACCCTCAGACCGATGGCTTCTCAGTGCTTCCTAGGTAAAACCGCCTATTTTCTAAGACAGCGGCGCACTACATTTTCTCCGTAATGATCAGGAGTTTGCCGCGTAACTCAAACAAACTGCTTCTACAATAAGGAGGAAAGCCCTTCGCCACTGATTTGTTTATCTGAAAATATCAACCGAACAGGGACAGTGAAGTAAACCTCTCAAGTGCACCTTGTTTTTTTAACTGAATATCCGTCTACTTCTTGAACTTGTCTCCTTGAAATTGCCTGGACATTAATTGAGTAACATGCAACTGGAAACTAATGGTGCAAAGCAGGTTTACAAATTCCGTAATAAACCCCACCTTCCAATGGACGCGAAGCGGAGTTACGCAAAAACATACTATTCGCATGCATTTATCAGTAGTATCCTCTGCTACACACCTTTGAAGACCGGTTGCATGCCGCCGATTCCCATTTACCTCCGTTAGGTCGGCCTCAACAGCTGGTCTATTTGGTAGATCTCCAAAGCTTAGTCCCATTCGCCCTTTTTGATCCCCAAATGTCGTGAATTGTATATGCATTCCCTCGGTGTTTTCTGCCGTGTTCCGTCTAGTCCTTTCCTGAACGGCGATCAAGTTTTCTCGAGCTTCTCTCCTTTCTCCTTCTACCTGCCCTGGAGACAAGTGTGTTACCGGTCAAAACTCAGTTTTCTGACCAACTGGAAGGCGCGGATGTCGACCGTACATCAGCATGAATGGGAGCTTGCCATTGGTTGGCTGTGTGAAAGCATGATGTGCTAGTAACACCATCGGTAGGTTCATTTTCTAGTAACCTTCGACCACCGGCCACTCCTTGATCTTTCGGTTATTGTATTCGGTTAGACCACTTGTTTGTAGGTGGTATGGTGCCGTCTAATATCCTCTGATACCCAAATCTCGCAAGCAACTCGTACACTCTTCGCTCTCACAGCAAGACCCCCGATCGATTAGGGTCATTTTGGCACCACTTGGTTGGCCACGATGTGACGCACGAGCGCTCTACTGATCGTTGTCGCTCGGTGATTGAGTACGGCTTCTGCCTTGACCTTTTGCGAGGGGTATTATGTCACTGCAGTATATTGATTTCCCCTGGTACTTACCGGAAAGGGGCCCGTGACGTCAACGGACCATAACTCACCGGTTTCTGAAACAGGAATGTGTTCCATGATATGTGTTGCTCCTGACATATTCCCTTTCATCAGTTGACACCACTTATGGGACATCACCTAATCTATCGACCCATTTCTCATTCCGGGCCCAAAGGCCCTCTGACGAAGTAAGCTGTACCTTTTGGTGCACCCTGTGTGTGCCCTCTCGCGGCGTTTGACGATCAGCTTCCGTCTAAATACGTAAGGTATCACGAGCAGCGCAACATCAGCATCGGTGACTTTCCAAATATTATGCCAGCTTCACTGAGATTCAGCATATTGAAGTGACTCTGGAACGCTTCCAATTATCTGTATTCCTCTCCGTTCTCAGAACTCCTTCCATCAAATAGGGTGGCGCAACCTTCCGTAACACAAGATCCTGCGGTTGCAGCTGCGCTATCCTTTCGGGACTTAGTTTGACGACGAGGCTATCGGGATCAATTATGATCCTGGAGGGCTCATCTTTCATCTCTGGCCTTGCCAGACAATCGATCAGGTGGATTTTCCTCACAAGCACGTGCTGGACCGTGAATTCGTACAGTTGCAATCGAAGTGTCTGGCGCGCGAGCTTTTCACGAGTATCTCTGGTGTCTTTGAACTGCTGCAAAGTGCTGTGATTTGTTTCGACGTCAAATCGTTGTCCAAGCAAGTATGGCCTCCAATTATCCGGGGCCCAGACGGTTGCTAAACATTTGTTCTCAATGGCTAAACACTTTTTCTGTGTTAATCATGACACGACTATCATATTTGATAACACCATTCCTCTGTTTTTAGGAATGCGCCAATACCGCGGTCACCAGCGTTCGTTGCAATAGTGAAATCCTCTCCAACCCTTGGCAGTTCGAAGGTCAGTTGCTGATCCAGCACTCGCGCTTTGAAGCAATAGAAAAGTTTTGTGCCTCCCTAGTCAGTTTGAATTTCCGATTTGCCCAAGCAGGTCGTATGGTAGGGCAATCACGTTGAAATCCCTTACAAACTAGCTGTGGTACGCTTTTGGTCCGTTGAGATCGCTTTGAATTTGGAACAGCACATTCTCCAATCTCGACCAATTCCTCTAGAAGTAGGCATTGAGCACCGGGATGTGAATGGTGCCCCAGACAAACCAAACGACGTCCTTCTGAACTGATATTTAGTGTACTCAATCGTGAACGCCGTTTTCTCCCGTTCGTTCGCCTTGACCGACAGTTGCCGGTATCCGGAACGCGGGCGAGCATCACGGTATCGGAAATGCTGGAGGAAATCGCAACTCTCCGCAAGCAAAGGGACATCTACCATCCAATTTACGGTCATTACATTTGATCGCAAAAAATCGAGGCAGAAACGGTAGGTTCCGGTTACCGCTTCAACATGTGCAAGCGGAGACTTGTACCCACTTTTGGCTTCCTCGATTATGCCATTTTCAACTTCTCTGGAACTTGCTTATGGACCTCATCCAGTGGGTGGTACGGTAGTGAAAGGGGGTCGTAAGATCGAAAGCATCCGGACGAGCGGGGAAGCAGAAGCCAAACGGATTTTCATCGCCCATTAGCGGTTTGGAATATACCCCCATCATGGACTGTACTGACGGCACGTTACAAGACGGGACCTTTCGGACATGCGGCTCGCTCAAAGCAGTGCTTGGGCATCATTCGAGTTTGACTGCGCCATACCTTATCACCGGTTTTCTATGCTTTAGGCCAACCAAGAAATCTGCGCTCCTTAGAAAATCTGCTTCCAATATTGTTTGCTCCATGTCAGGGCTGATCAGGAACGCATGCTGCATGAACTCGCCCAAACGCATCGAGTGCGTTGACGATCCGTCAAGTTCCATTCAGCATCCACCCACTGCTCCCACGGCTTGCACATGCGGTTTGCATTCAGCCTGTTTTCTTCTCCGTCTTAGAGATACCCCTGTGTTTGTATCAATCAAGCACAGCTCACTCCTTCCGTCTATCTCAACGACAGTCAGTATGGCAGCCTACTTCGCTGCGCCAATCGCAACCCACCCGGGAAATGAGGCGCAGCCCAACGTTTTGCAATGTACAAGTTGTCGGGACGAGAACATTGGGTCGTCCATCGTCCAGGTGTGCCACAGCTGTAGCACTAACTCTTTTGCATGTGCCTCTGCGATTTCCTCTTAATGCCTGCAAGCCGTTTGGCGAGTTGCTCTTGGTTGAATGGTTGAATTATTCCTGTTCTTCTGGGTCCGCAATGTTGCCAGTGGCGCCCCGGACAATTCCCGTGCCAGATGCATCAGGTGTGCCACACACGACTGACAAGTTGCCGTTGCCAACCGCAACTGAGCACTAAGCACAGACTGCACCCCCTTCATGAATTGGTCGGACAGCAAACGGTGGCGGGGCACTCTGTCCAGTCCTTGCAGGGACCGATCAAGCGACTGCCGCAGGCTGGCGAAGAACACCTTCGGGTCACATTCAAGTTCCATCCTAGCCGACTTGAACTGCCTCATAGCCTCCTGGCGGTCGGCCGGTGTGTCAAACTCCGCTGCAAAAGTTTCCTTCGTGGCGGCCAAGTTCATCGTTCGGGAGACCCCTCTGACCCCATTTAGGGACACTTTCACCCGGCCTCCGAGGATGGTCTTCAGTACCCCTATTTTACCCCGGTTGGCCTTCAGTCAATCCACCGCCGCAAGCTCCTTGAACTTCTTCAAGAAAGTCCTCAAATACTCCTCCTCAAAAGGTTGTGGCCAAGAAATCTTCATCCGTACCCTGGCGACAGCACAAGGCACATTCGGCGACCTCCAAGTCGGCGGAAATTAGTGCCATTACGAAATCGACTGAGCAACAGCAGGATTGGCAGTTATTCCCCTTCAGTCTTCTTACCATGCGCTTTAACTTCCTCACCCGCGAAGTCTTTAGTTCATTTAGTGGAATACCTACCGTTCCTGCACGTTATGCCGGCACATGTAGGTATTCAGTAACTGCATCCCGAGAAGGACCAGTTTGTGGATTTTGACGGGACGGACAAGTAATTTCCAACAATTATCAAATAGATGTCCCGGATTCTGTTAGTTAAAAACCAGTATGCATAGGATTCTAGACTTCAGATCACCGCACACTTATCTTTCACAATTATTCAAAACACCGTTATCCTCAGTATGCGAGAGTCCCTGGAACCACTTATTTCAATTATGCTTCCTCACTAAGCGGTGCCAAATGTGATAAACAAGAGACACTTTCATCTGGTAGCCTCCTACTTTCAACCCGCAATATATTTTGCAGTCACTGTTATGGCTCGTTCACCTACACGGTTCACCAAGGCCGCCCAATATTTGCACAAGGGACTAGAAGTCTCAAAACTACGACATTTTTGGGGTCGCCACTTCACAGTGTAGAATGTCTAGGTATAATAACTCATTATAGAGGAGAATGTCGGTAGCTCAGGTAGCGTAGATGGTCGTTGGCTTGTTTGCTGAGCTGGGCAATTTGGTTGCAAACGTTTCATCACCAATCGAGGTGACATCACCAGTGCGTAGTTGTGCGCAGCGGTGGGTTAGTGGTTGTGCACAACCACTGATGATGTCACCTCGATTGGTGATGAAACGTTTGCAACCAAATTGCCCAGCTCAGCAAACAAGCCAAATTATACAAATTATATACGTGGGTGATCCTTTTAAGTAAGCAAATCTGCAGGGTCAACGAACACAGCCGATTGTGAATACTTTGTCTAACATAACAAGATATCGCGAATTGCGGAAAAAATGAATCACTTACAATGGACAGAACTTGCAGACAGTTCTGCGGCTGTAATATTTCCTTGAACACGTTGAAAACTACATGGACCTTGTAGATGCAAGATATGTGGAGGTGATTAATTAATTTTTGTTCTATAATCGCTATTTTGTGTTATAGTCACGGAAGCCGCATTCGTTATTAGCGGAAAAATCGTGCGAGTTTGTTGTTAGACAGTAGTGTTCCATTGTAAATATGCCGAAACGAACATGATGTCGATCGTAGTGGAGAGCTGAACGAACCAAGCTGGCGCACATGATTAACATGCTGCGGGGGGTCCGCAAGGCACACGGAACTTACGTATTGTAGGCCACCTGCTGTATTTGAAGTAACACCCATTCGCGAAGCAGAACAGCGTGGATGCTTCGATCACTAGGCGAAGGCATAAATATAACATAGTTATCCTTCATTTATTCATTTAACATCTTATCAAATGCCGTGAAGGATGATAAGGTTGCAGCCCCCAATTTCTCAACAAGCATGTGTGAAACCACCTCCAAAGCCATGGTGCAGCAACATTTAGGCGTAAAAATCATTATTCTACTCGCAAAGCTTTTGCACAGAAAATGCTTGTACTCCCTAGGCACGGCGTTTACCGAAAACGATTTGGAAGCAGGTTCAAATTTCTGCTTGCTGAAATCAACGTCATCAAATACAGGCTGAAGCTTCAGTTCAAAATTTATCTTCAAAAGATGTGACAAGAGTTTATGAATATTGCTCAGACGTTGGCTATAGTGGAAGAATTATTAATACCCCTGTTTTTTCCGCTAGAAGCAGAAGTGTTGCAACTTCGTATATATTTAAAATTGCCTCCGATTTGAATGGCTGCCTTCCCGGTCAATAATTCGAATTGACCGCCCCTTTTGGATTGGTGCAATTGAACCCTATTTTAGTTTTGAAAGACACTTATGTTTTTCGTTTTCCTTATCGCGCAAATCGTTTTTCTGCTTCGGTTATACTATTTTTGTACCAAAACCTTGGTCAGCTATAAATAATGCATGAGTTTGCCACCAGATTTTGCTCACGCGTTGACTGTTGACCCATATCGGCTCTGTTTGCTTTTAGAGTACCTCACCGTTTGTCAAAAAACGTTGAGGTTTGTAATTTTGTATTCCGTGTAACTACTTTTATTTTTATAGTGCAGCACATTTGCGCAGCCATTCGTTCAGAGTATTGCCAGTTTGGTTGCCCAACTTGGTGTTCGTTGCTCAGAAATCGAAACGGTCGTTTCAGTACTCAACGTTGTCAAGCGTGGTTCTTTAGATGCCAGTCACCAAGTCAATGTCGGTCAATTCAAAACGGGCCGAAGAATTTGAGAAAACCAGGCAAGTCGAACACGGTTCGTTTTCACCGATGAGCTCTAGGCTAGTAGAGCTTCGAGGATTAGTTTGGGGAATTTGGGGTTTGCAGCTTCTTTATTTTTAGCACAGCTTGAAGAGAGTCAACCTAATGAGGAACTTGAGCTTGACTCTGAGGCAATGAAAGTTAACCATAAAAACGACCCCTAAAGGCCAGATCTGGGGCCGGGTTGACTTGGCCCGAAGCACCTTTGACTGGAGGCAAAGACGGGTTGAAGCATAGCAACCAGTCAGATTTTCAGAGTCCCCAAAAAAGCGCATTAAAAGCTATGTTGAAGGTTACGCGCCCATGGACTCTGAAAATCAACATAGTCTTGGGGTAGGCGAACGACAGCATAATAGGTCTGATGACTTCCGTCATCTGGAATCCATTAAAGAAGATCTGGATTTATCAAAAATCGACCTCCCGATTTTCGATGGTCACCCTGAGGGTTATTGGAGGTTTGCGCGCTAATTCGAGCTTTACGTCGAAAGCAAGACGATGAAAAGAGGCTCAAACAATTATTAAACGCGTGCTCCGGCGTAGCCAGGAAGGCTTTCAAGGATTGCCTTATGCTTCAGCCTGCAGAAAGATACGAACGTGCCCGCCGAATTTTGCACGAGTCCTTTGGAAGATCTTGTGTGGTTGCTGGAGCACTGATGAATGATCTCATAAGATGTTTTCGTTCTACCTCGTGTAAGGCAAGGCATCTAACTCAGTTGGCCTTTAAGATGCAGAGTTGCAAAATAGGTCTGACAGATGAACAACAGTGCGGGACTGAGTTTTTTTGAGAATTTGGATAGATTAGTGAGGTGCTTGCCCACCCATGATCGAGAGGAGCCAAACTCCGCCGACCTCACAAAGCTCATCACTCAAAATGGAAAGTGCTTAGCAGTATTTACGGATTTCTGGCAGAATCGATTGCACAAAGGGACCCGGGTCTAGGTGGTCAATCGGTCACAGATGCAGGTAAGAGCAGAACCGCTTGGATTCGTGTGATCTTCTGCTCAGAGCAGGCTCTACTTTTGAGCGAGACCAGTTGTAAGGTTTGTGGTGGTATACACCGTATCAACAACTGCGAGTGTCTTCTGTCTTTCGAGCCAGTGAAACGATCGTCCACATTGAAGTCTCCTAACGCCAGTTTACAGTGTCTCAAAGGGGCCCACAAAACAAAGGATTGCCGACCACAATATCGATGTGGAGTAAATGGATGCCGAGCTAAATATCACGCTCTGCTGCATTTGAAACCACCGAATAAAAAACCAGAGTTATTTCCTGTGGTCAAGTGCAATGCGATGACTGACTACAAGACGGCTGTTTCCTTGAGACTATCCCATTTCGTCTAAGAGGACCTCCGGCGGAAATGCTTACGTATGCCTTCTTGAACAGTGAGTCCGATGCCACTATCGTGTGCCATGACTTGCAATACCAACTCAGCGTAGAGAATCATCGAATGTTGCATGAAATACAAGAAATCAGTAGATTTTGTTTAGCGGTAAGGGAATCCGGAAGTTTCGGATGTGTCCACTTCACGAGGTGGATTGAGTGAAGTGTGCTTCAGTAGTATCTAAAATCCTCCCACCATTAGGCATGGATTCACGTCCGAAATTGTTAGTCGCTGGCCTCACTTGAAAGGATTGTCCTCTGAGGATATCCTGTCTAAGTCGGTTGGGATATCGATTGGATGTGATGTTCCAGGACCTCACTAAATACTAGCTCAGCAGTTTTGAGGTCGAAAAGAGCCGTTTGATGTGAAGACAACGCTGGGTCGTGTCATTATTGGACCACTGAGTCAGGGTAGTTGTGTACGAGTCGCCGCCAACTGCCTGTCGTCACAGCCATCACTAGAGTGTCAACTCCATGCTTTATACGATGCCAACTTTGCGGGCGTTGGTTTGCTTCAAAAAACTCCATCGGTGAGGGACAGACGAGCAGTAGAATTGGTGACCGCAGGGATGGAACATTTTGGAAGGCATTTTGCTGTACCACTCTCATGGAAAGCAGACCGACCCACTGGTTCTTCGAACCTTACTGTACCCTTCTCACGAATGCACTTGTTGTGAAGACGTTTTCTGTATGAATTAGAATACTTTGAAACATATGGAGCAGTTATGTCATGGGATCTTGAGAAGGGCTACGCAGTGCCAGTTTCCTCTGAGCTGGTAAAATTACAATCAGCCGCAAGATGGTGCCTGCTTCACCATGCAGTATTGAATCCCAGAAGGCCTGTAAAAATGCGGGTTGTACTTGGCTATTCGGGTCTTTGTGTCTGTTTCATTCACCACTAGCGTTTTTACTCAGTAATCCCCACGCACGATTCTCGTCTCCATGCCAGGAATTTTAGTCGTAGCAGCGAAAAAGCTCGCTTTTCGGAGGCATAATTCACCTCAGCCAAGAGGCCAATTCCAAAAGTCAATCGGTTACCAATCCATCACCACAAGTGTTAACAGATCAATCAACGGGACCCCATGATTAAAAAATGAGTCATGTAATGTGATAGCATAAGTCTCGTGGGTCTCCGCCACCTCATTTGAAAGATTATATATTTTTTCAGACAATACAGTATCCGTGGCCCATGGTTTGACTACTTGGTCATACTTAATCATTTGTAACTTCCAAATTTCAGCACCTGCCTTCCTCCGGTCTGCAGTCACCCGTTTCAGTTACTTATACTCAATCCTTCCATCCGTAAGTATGTGAGTACTGCACCTAGAAATCCATATTGCGAGATGACTTGTCTGCAAGCTCAAGCTATTTATTGGTGACATACTGCCAGATTTTATGTTACACTCTTAGCTAGATTTCTGTAACAACGCCCTGAAATTCCTGAGTTATTGGCCTTGTCACCGCTGAAGACAATTGTGCTTACTGTCCTCTGCTTCAAACAGAGACAAATACGTTTTCTGCTACTAATAAGTTTACTCCGTTGAAACGCTTTCTGCGGTCCATCATTCTAATATTTTTTCGAGCTGTTCAAAGTCACGGCGCTTGTATTAATCAGTTTTATCTACAGTCTATCGAGAGATATCTATGAAATGGTGGCGTGGGGCCAAATTGAACATCTTATTGTTTGGTCTCCCGTCAGTTGCAAATTTTGATCATAATGGCACTTTTGCCATGTTGTCTAGATGTGGGTTACACGGATATTCCTCCGCCTGTCGCAGTCTATTTTAGCAGTGTTACCAGCAAAACACAGGAACGTTCGATATAAAAGCGGGTGATTAATTGGGTGGCTTGTTTTGAGCAGTTGAGTGAGGTATGTGTGAGCTTGAGCTGCGTACAGTAAATAGGAAGAATGAAACATGTCTTGGCAGAATGGATAAAGATGCGGTTCTGGGTTAAGTCCAAAAAGGACAAAGTCACATTTTCGAATGGTGCGATCAGTTATCGGTCAGAGCTATTGAGGCGGGCGATGCATTTTGACCACCTGACACCACATTGTATCATCTATCGAACGCAGTTTCGTCGAAAGAAGTTCACAGTAACTCCACGGGTTCCAGAAGAGCTATCCCTGTCGGATTGCGAAACGAGGCTAGGCTTCGAGACGATACAAACAGTCTCTCAGCAGAGAAACTTGGAAAGGCTCCTCTGCCTGGGGGACCACTAAGCCCAACCTTTTCGCTAAAATAAAATACCTTCAATGTTTTTGTTTGCCAGACAGCCCATGACAAACCCAAAATCTAAGGGTTCACGAAGGCATGCGTTTTCTTCACGCGGAGGATGGTCTGACTAGTTTTACAGGCAGACATTCCAATGTACCAGTACAACCCAATATCTATCGCTGTGCCTCATAAGAACACGGCACCTTCCACACAGCCCTTTGCATCTGCTACAATGTTTACTACACCGACTGCGGAACACAAACTCCATGACCTCAAAAAAAAATCACCACTGACATTGACCATACACGTCCCAGACCATTGTAACTCGTGACCAAATATACCTCAGAGATCTCCTACAATATACACTGCCCTCTATAACGGAAGCATGCCAACCTATAAGATGAGTAGAGAGTCTAAATAGGAGACCTATTGGTCAGCTACATTTTCACAAAATCTCCAAAGTTATACAGCCCCTCGTGTTAGAGAATCCGCTTACACGTTTAGAGCTACTCGTATATAGTGGCACCTGATGAGCATGAATTCGGACGTAAAAACTTTTATAACACGGAGCTGCCTCTCACGAAAGACAACAGAACCAATGACTCGGACGCCAGCGCGGAAGTGGAGACAATGTACTTGAAATGCTCCAGGTTTGTGATTGAGTGGAATGTCACACCCTGCTGGCAAAATTGGTCGTCTCTGTGTTTTGTGGTCTGCTATTTTGATGAACAGGACGCCATCCGAGCAAACTGTGACACTCAAAACGCAGACAAAGCCTACAACCGACCCTTGTTTTCATAGCTGATTGGTCTGTCATCCTGCTTTTCTTATGAAGAATGTACTTTCAGCATCGTTTTCTGAAATGTTCCGTGGTCAACTATTTGTCTTGCAGTGATGAGAACGTTCACACTCTCCCACCCCGATGCATGCCACTGAAGTTATTTTACGGACAACCATCACTTTTGTACTGTTGCGTTAGTCAATAAACAAGGTCCAGATAACGCGGGTGGGCGCGTCAAAACCGTCGACATAGAAGTGGACACCATACCGCTCAATAGGACCTCTTGAAGCTCAGTGATGTCTGCGCATACAATACCTTGAATAAATCAAACGATTTCAGGCAACTCGACAGCGCGCTCCATAAATGCCCGAACTCACCCGAAGTTTATATCCTGCACCATGTGGGAGGCCACAAGAAAAAGTAAGGCGTACGTCTGAGGACTCTGAGTCCCCATTCAATCAAGTCTGTTGATATTTGGTGGTGGTTAGTATTAATATCGTTTATTTCCTGGTGGTGAGTGATATAACGTCAGGCGTGTTTATAATGAAGCAGTCAGACTGAAGGCACGAATAACGTCGGTGTTGGGTACTCAGGAAAGCGCGAAACCCGGGCAATTATACAAATACTTGGTACTATCAAAAGCAGACGATGTAGCGCCCAAATAGGCACAATTTAAGTGTAGTGGATATGAAGAGCAGTGAAACACAATTATGGGGTTTTTTCAAATTCTTGGGAGCATGTCGAGTTGAAGCAGGGGCCCACTGACCGCACAATGCTATCAGCTGCAGAAACTTTGCGAGTGGAGTAAAACTTTTGCGCCAAAATTTTGCATATCTGTTCACACCAAAAATCATTTTAATCTACATTCATATTTTTGCAGTTCATCAAACTCCGTGTCAACTGCGGTAATCATACCCCTGGCGCAAACAGTCTGATGGAATACTTTCCAAACATTGATGAGACCCCGGGATGCCTCAAAAGCTTGGAATCGTACAGTGAACTCAACTGTCTGTCTCTTTTAGTCCATCATGGACACGTGTGCCCTCCGAAAATTCAAGTCCATTGTGCGAATGCCTAGCCCCGTCGAAGGAGCGCCGCGTCCTAGACGCACACAAAAAAATTCTCTGGAGCTTCGGTTCAAAGAAAACTTTAACATAATATTCTTGCACTTTATGGTAATTAAACGGGTCCTCTGGATCTCCCCACAAGGCCGCAGTTTTATCAGAAGTTGTTAAAAAATTCGGTGTCTATTGTAGGCGCGGAACTCGTACTTTAATGGCACACCGCAGTTGAAACTCGACTGTATCTGCATGCACGTCTATCACATGAGCCAATGTGTGCCTCTCTCTCCCTATTGCAGGTACCATGGTCGAGCCACCACGAGCTTCGGACAGGGAGGAGTAACTACTTGTGCACCCCCTGACTGACTTTGACCTAGCGTTGTACCCCTAACTTCCGGTTTCGGTTTCCGGTGAATACACGTGTGTTGTTGCCACGCTCCGGTCTTCTTTCCTGTGTCACCCGACCTATGCAAATGTGTGCTGTATGTACCGTGTGGATTTATTAATACCAGTCTGTTGTGGAATGTAGGTAGCTCGGGTGCGCTGTTTGTTTGGTNCCAAGCTCGGTGAACAGAACAACAAACTAATACCAATCTGTATATCAGCACAATTCAGAACCGACGTGTGCCGTCACTACATCCTCTCGAATGTCGAATACCGCTAACTTCCTGATGTCCCACGCTACAATGGCTGTCGGTGGTTTGGGGCATTGTCTCTAAAAACGGTAAAATCTTTGTGGAGAGGCTCGTTTCTTCGCGTGTTTTCTTACGTGCTGGCTTTGAAAATAGTCTCAAAACGACGTAGAAAATAATCACGTCTATAACGTCATTGCAAACTTAAATTGGAGAGGCCTGTATATGAAAAATTCGATGGTTAGCCAAGAAATTCACCACAGCTAGTAATACTTTGGTTTTCTTTATTATGGTGAGTATATGTTAGAGCTGGCTTAAGACAAGGTTTGACTTCACCGATATACCGAGCCACCGATAGTGCCGTTGGGTGAACTATTGGATTTGTAAGCAGAACAAGCAGACCTTACAATAAGATGGCCACTGCTTTTAAACCCTTGCACAATTTAAATGGACTGAACCGGTCTTGTAGGTAACAAGTTTGTCTCGAAAATATAAGAGATAGAATGAACTACGGGCAAGCCATCAGACCGCATATGTTGTTTGCGGTGCCGTCATCGCGATGCCGTACTTCGGTTCGTGGACAGCCCCGTACACGAACTTCTTGGATGAACCGTTCATAGTTGTCATTGTAGTTAGGATATTCCGGGGTCTATCGAGGGTTTGTGGTGGTTCATTGCTTCCATTCAAGCGAGGCGACAAGACAGTCATGCCTGTGTTTGCGACTCAAAATAGGATTATTGTCCGAAAACTTTTGCTAGAAAGCACTTTGACGCGAGTTACAATGCTTCCCATAATAATAGAGAGTCGAAAGTTGTCACAATCCCTAACTGCTTCAATGACACAGCGCTGCCCGGTTTAAAAGCGATATTCGATATTCAGGTACGTGGTCGATGCGAGCTGGAGCTGGCATATGTGATTATGAGGGATTTGTATTGACTAGATTGTGGGCAACCAACGTAGTTTAGAGCTTGTAGGGATATGAGATCAGACATATCCCGTGCTGCTGCGTGTTTTTTCGAAGAGTTAGCTTCAAAATAAAGCTGTGTCAGCCTAAAGAAAAGCGTGGATCGCTGCAAAATTAGTTGCGTCTGAGGCGTTATATCATGTGTGCTTGGTGAGTCTCAGTTAGCATTTCTTGCTCTTCTATCAGTGATGATGAGATTCATGTTGTCATTTGGCTTGCACTTTTCACCCATGGTGCCACGTTATGATAATGGTGTTTATTCCAGCGCATGAGTGACGTACCTTCAGGCATGATCAAAAAATTACAGTCAGGATAAAACGTGAGTTTGTTCGTAGTTGCATGTAATGGAACAATTGGGCGATAGGGTAAAGCTGCGGGTGTGCTATCAAACTGGGTATAGCCATGCCATGCCATCATTGCGCTGAAATCCCCGTAACGGATGTCATTTTTGAAATGATTGGCTTGAATGTGCAACTCTGCGAGGATGATATTTTTGGTTCGCCGAGGAAATCCTCAGAGGTAGAACAAAGCTTATGTAAGATCGCAGGTATTTTCCGATCCGTTTGGAGAGGTAGTGTGGTGCAGTGTTTTACACATATTCGAAGTTACATTGGTTTCGATTATAGTGTGACAGATAAGGCCAATGCACGAACCTGCAATGCTCGAGTCACGTTTGCTAATATGAAGCACCTGTGGCGTCAGGGTGGGATATCGGTGGATGTCAAGTAACGTGTGCATTAGGCTGCGGTACGGGCTGTTCTGTTGTATGGCTGTGAAACCTGGCCTGTTCGAGAAGCGGAACCAACGCATTTTTAGGTGTTTGACAACGGTTCTCTTAAATCCATGGCTCGTGTGGGTCGGCGTCTGCAAATCCGTAAGGCGGCACTTACATAGCGATTCTTCAGTTGTGCACCGGGGACTTACAGTGAAGAATATGTCCTTGCACTCTCCATCTAAATCATCATTATCTGGGGCAGCTGGATCGCGTTAGTTTTGGCTAGCTTACTATCTCATTTATCCGGATGTAGTCGACATGATTTCAGAAGTGAAGACTGGTTGTAATACTTTGAAATGAGCAATGAGTTAGAGGAAGCCCGGAAGAGTGCTGCTTGTCGGATAGATTGCCAGTGTAGTTCGGTATGTGATGATTACGAGTTTTGATGGGGAAGACTGAGCTGTCGATTTTATCAAACCACATTTTTTGGTACTGGCGAGTAGAAATCGAGCAAAGTTAGCAGTTAATGCCCTAAACGAGCGGATTTGACACCAAGCACCCGCCCATTCACTAGACCTTTGTTACGGATGCATCGATGGATGCACTTTTGAGGACGCGTGTGGCCCTCTCTCAGGGACATGATAGTCAGCTACGAACATATGCATTGGCCGGGCAGTTGCTGGAAGTAGCCTCGGCAGGTGACATCGAGTATCGCTATGAGTATGACGGGCTATCGTTAGCCATTAAACCGGGCTACTGGACATAGTTGAAGCCTCATACTCAGTGTTGCACATGGACACAGGCCTTGCAATTACGAAAAGGAGCCAAGCTGGGCGATATCCATTACAGTTATGAGTATGACGGGCCGACGTTGGTTGTTGGATTAAGATGTCACACATAGTTGGAGCCTGGTTTCTATCGGCCCGCATAGATCCTGGCCTGGCGATAACTATAGGTAGCATGCAGGCACGGTAGTCAAGACCGGCGTTGAACACTGATGTCATGCTGTCGATGATGATGATGATGACATAAGTAACGGACATAAGTGAGAGCGCGCACAGTTATGAGTATGGTGGGTCATTTACAGCAGTTAAATTAGGACACTGCAAATAGCTGAGGTCTAATAATCAGCATCGCATGTAGGTACTGGCCTAGCAGTATCAAAAAAGTAGTCCAGATAGGCGATATCGCGTACAGTTGTGAGTATGAGGTCCGTCGTTTGCCATTAGATTAGGTATGTGTGCATAGTTTGGGCCTTGTAGTCATCGGTTCGCATAAGTACTGGCCCGTCGTCCATCACAAGTAGCATAGATAAGCGACAACGCATACAATTACCAGTACGACAGATTAGGTTGGATTGAGTTACCGGTTGATCGACGCCGAACATGGACACGGAACTAGCAGATACGATAAGTAGCTAGGTTAGGCGCCATCGAGTACAGCAATGGGTTGCAATGATCTCACCGAATTTTGTTCGTACTCCTCACCAAGTCAGTCAATTTTCGTACACTTTGGGTGAACTCGTTCTCCCAAGTTACTTTTATACTCAACCCTGCTCCAGCAGCAACACTAGTGAGTCACTCAAGTTTCACTGCACGCTGTGATCTTGAGTTTCCTACTACCATTTGTCCGTACTGCATATTATCCCACTTCACCATCCCACTTACGCTTTCCGTGGCTATACGCCCAACAGCCCAAGGCCATGAAGCCCTAGTGACGGTTTCGGGCTTTAGTTCAAATTGGTCGTTCATGTCGTGGCAGTTCTGCTGCCCTTCCACATCCATTATTCTGGTTCCATACTTCGTGAAGTTTGAAGTTTTTGTCACGTTCCAGGCAGAAAGCTTCTTGTTATGCGCTCATTCGTATTGTTTTTGCCCGCCACCTTTAAATACTAACGATCAAATCTTGTGTCATCTGGTATGTTCTCCGTAGGAGATAAAGGGCCTTTGTAATTTTGGGTCCCTACCCATGACACCTCAGGTGTGGTGAAGTCCACTTCGTTAATGCCCACTGTTTACGTCACCGTCCCTTTTCCAGAAAATTTCCATTATTCACAACCCTCATCATTCATGCTCTTATTCTGACTGTAATAATTTGGTCATGCCTGACGGTATGCTACCCACTAGCTTGGAACAAATTTATCATTATTATTATTAGATTAGGCTACCACGTATAGTTGAGGTCTCATTTTTAACGGCTCGCCTGGGTACTGGCCTGGCGTTTACTACAGGTGGCAAAGATAAATGTAGTAGTGTTGTTATGAGAATGAAAGACCGCCTTTGGTATTTGGATTATGTTACTATGCATAGTTGAGGTCTCATAATCAGCGCGGCACATAGGCCTGGGTCCAGCATTTAGATTTAGTGTTCGGGATGGGTGACAACGCGTAGAGTTGCGAGTATAAGGGGCCGTCGTTGGTAATTGTATGAGGCTGTCGTGCATAGGTACGGCCCCATGATCAGCGTCAAACAGACACGGATCCAGCAGTTACGATAAGTACTCGAGGTGTGTGACAACGGCCAGCGTTATCATAGCGACAACTTTATGGCGGCGACCACCTATAGAGCGTCATATTTATGAGAGGAATGATACTCTCAACTATTTCGTGACGCCGTCTTATCTGCAGGGTAGCTATGCATAGCTGGGAAAGGGGATCATCAACATACGTGGCCCTCGCCACTGCTCAGTTCATGCTGTTTCCTAACTATGTTGTAATTAATGTAAGTTGAAATCCACAGGAAAAGGTGTTGTGAACAGGTTTGCCGAACACGATATATTTTGCCATCATGATCGCATTTGGTAAATCTGAGGAGTGTAAAGCATGCAAACGTCAACAACCAGTTTTCCAGAGTGAAATTTAGAATAGATACTCGTAAGATGTTTTCCATTCCCTAAGAACACCGAAGAACGCCAAAATGGCCTTAATTACGATTTCGAGCTTTATGTAGCGTAAACCGGTGAGAAAATGTGAATAAGTAAAAGTCCGTGACAATGGAATTTCCCTCACTTAAACAAATTGCTACGTGAGCATGACACCGGAAAATGCAAATGGATTAGGTTAACTTTCCGTTAAAGTGACAACTTCGAAAACCATATAGATTCGGCGAATATAATTTGTGTGTGAACAAAGCCAGCGTTCGCTGAACCAGCCGCACTTTCGAAGCACAATGCATTTTTCTGCAAAACCTCTGTGGGTGAGCTAGAAACTTTGACGTCAAAATGTTGAACTTCTTTGCACATGTGCTCGGTCCAAAAATCGCCCCCATCTGCCGTCACTTTTTTGCGATTGGTTTTAATAGATCTGTTTTGAAAATTTTTGGCTTACGTTCGGCTTTGAACTTGGTGTGCTATGGCTTCGGAAGTGGCTTCACAACCCTTCGTTGAGAAATTTGTGAGTGTATCTTTTCCCTCCTTCACGGCACTTGAGAAAGTCTTTAGTCAATACATGAAAGATAACTTTGTGGTATTTGTGCGTTCATCCAGTAATCGAAGCACTAACGCGGTTTTACGTTACGGATGGGTGCTCTACAAATGCAGCAGGCGCCCTACAAGACCAATGAAAAGCCGAGGAATCCAAAGAAGCTGGTAAGCCGAGCGTATTTTTCAATACAAAAAAGTACGCGAAGCACCAGCTATCCAGTGCGGTTTTGTCTACGGAGGTAAAGGAACCAACTGGCAGTCGCCTCTTATTTTCTTGAACACAAACACAACTTGTCAAAGTTTCTGGCTTCCAGTTAATCGACGGCTAAGCGAAGAAGATTTGGGCACCTGCAGGGCCCTTCTGAAATACGGAACGCCCTCATGTGAGGTGCGGCAATTTGTGGCGGATGAATTCGGCAAGATTCTTACCACTAAGGATATACACAACTACCGCTGGAAGTATCGACCGGCTATGTTGAGTAGGTGTCGCATAGTTGGTTTTGATGTGGCGGATGATAGGCCTTTGGTCCCGGCAAAACTTCAGGAGACCAGACGCGTCCTTGTGTGCCAGTCAGAGGAAGGTCAGTATAGCCACATATGCTTCTCCCGATGGCAGCAGATGGCATCGTTCCGACGCTTTCCAGATGTAGTAAACGTAGACGGAACGCATGCAGCAAACCACCTTGGGTAAGTTTTTTAATGCATCTAATATTCGGCATGTAGATGTAAGCTGTACACATTCTTGATAACGGACGGCATGGGAACAGGGTGTCCGTTCATATACGCATTCGTAGAAAGCGAGCAGTTTGCTCCCATGCGTAGACTGCTCGGCTTATTCAAAGAAATGATGGGCGAAGCGTATCCGGTCAGGACCTTGAGTTCGAGATGCATACGTCGTACCACTGCGGCAGACGGCAAATCCTGACGCCTACGTTTTTACCGTGGTCTGTCGAATGATGACATATGCATGCTCTCTCGTTTTGAGACACTTGGGTCCGCGACCGCCGCGGTTGCCCTATGAAAATCTTGGGACAAACAGGTTGAGGCCAAGCTACATAAACTAACTTATAGTTTGTGGTGCAAACACCCAGATGCTCCCAAACTGTCGACACCTACGCTGAAGAATGCACATGCCCTTTCTACCAAACGATGTGGCTCCCATGCATACACATGTTCCCTGCATTTAGAGGTCAGTCCGTTCCGAGCGATAAGACCTATTCATCATTGACTTTTCTTAGCTTGCTTCCCAATCCACCACCCGAGTTTTCGGGTCCAAAGAGGAACTACTCGATAGCCGTGAGTAAATGTCTGACAACTTCCACTAACGTTGTAGAGCGCCAGCTAGATGAACGAGACAAACCTGATTTCATGTGGCTCATCAGCTCCGGACAGTCGGCCTGTAAATGAGGCCCCATGCATTTCATGTAATTCTGGTATTTCTTAAGGGAGCAGGCATGTGAAAGAACCGCTGAAGATGGCATTGTGTGAACAGGCATCTATGACAGCACGAAGGCCTAAGTGCATTTCCGGGTAAGCATTTTTGAGAATTAAGTTTCGCACGTATATCGGAGTAATCAGGCGAACTATAAATCCGAAATTCAGATCAGCGCAACAGGTAGCACTTGTGTTCGAACTGGTGTATATGTGCAGCATACAGAATATTAAAACAAGCGAATAATTAATATAGGAATGAATAGAGTATCAGTCATGTTCATCACATTCGCCACAACTTAAATAAGCGTGTGGATGTTTATAGTCCAATTGTGGGGTCTCGACCGCAATCTTTCGGATCTTCTCGGAGAGGAAACTTCAGAAAAAACGAAAACGAAATATCTTTTAGTGTCAGCAACAAGCACATCCCGTTTGACTGGTAATGGCTGAACCAGCAGACGATCTGACTTGTTTGAACCAGAGTCGCATGATAACAAGAAATCGACGTGAGGAATCATTTTCGCACTACGATGAACTATTGTGTGGGTTTACAAACTCAGTGCAATAATCCACCGTTGCACCATAGCGGCAGATGTCTTTGCCAGAGATGTTGTTGGATGATACAAGAACCTCAAAGTCTCGTGATCAGTAGCAATGGCAAAGTTTGATCCAAAAAGATATCTATGGGGTAGTTTGGCAGCTCAATATACAGCAAGTGCTTCTTGTTGAGTCTGAGAATATCCACGTTCGGCTTTTGAAAATCGACGGGAAATGCAGATCACTGGTCTACCACACTGCTCAAGGAGTGCTCCTATTCCAGTGGGAGCAGCATCAGTAATGATAGTCGAATGATGTTTGGCGGAAAATGGCTTCAAAATAGCTGACGTCTGAAGATAACCGAGCAGTGCACGCAACGTCTTTCCATGGTTGGAAGACCAAGAGAATTGACTGGAAGATATGACATCAAACGGACGACTTGCATGTTTAGCGAAATTAGGAATAAAAAGGGAGTAATACTGGACTACTTCTAGAACTGAACGCAGTTCTTGTAGATTGGTCGGTGATGGCGCATTTACTAAAGGGGACAGACGTCTTGTATCAGGTTTAAGACCGCTGCCATCCACAACGAAGGCAAGGCATGAAAATAATGGGACATCAAAAGTGCATTTATCAGGATGAATAGCCACCTTGAACTCAGATAATCGTTTCAGTAAAGACAAGAGACGCATATCATGGGTAGCTTTGTTGGCAGCGTGCACAACGACGTCATCTTGGTACGTCTCAACACCCTCCAAATCTTTTGAAATAGTATTCATAACTTGCTGAAATACAGCTGCTGAAACGTTCAGACCAAAGGGAAGAACATTGTATCGGAATGACCCAAAGAGTGTGTTGATAACGGTAAGGTTACTGGAGGCTTCGTCCAGTGGTATTCGAAGATAAGCATCTTTTAAATCGATTTTTGAAAACACACGTGAACCTGATAAACGATACAATACATCTTCTGGCTCTTCCGTGGTGCATGTACGTTGTAATAGCCGCGTATTTAGCGTAATCCGGTAGTCACCACAAATTCTCGGAGTAATACCATCAGCCTTCAGTGGGGTAACTATCGGAGTTGCCCAATTCGATGACTCGACAGGAGTCAGTATTCCTTTCGCACACATTGAATTTATTGCTTGACGAACAGGCTCGCGTAAGTCAAATGGAATAATTTGTCTCTTAAGAAATATACGCTCGCCTGTAACTTCGAGCCTCATCTTGGATATTCGCATGCCACCTGTAGCATTAGAACATTTCAGATCCAGTTGTTTGAGTTCATTCTCATCCACAGAAGTCAGTAAGGTGATACTGGTTTGCAGCGAGAGCAGAACTTTGAGTCCGATAATCGACTGTCTCGACGTTGAAACCAAAAAGTTACAATCGATAAAGGTACCTTGGGGTAACCTCACAGGGATCGTGCAACTACCAACTAGAGGTACAGAATGTTCAGTGATACCGCGAATGTTAACATCTGTAGGCAATATCACGGCACTGGGGTAGAATGCAGTTAGATCTGACTGTGGAATAATGGACTCCACACCACCAGTGTCAACAATGATGTCATGCTTTTGACCAGGAGCGGATATCAAAGTTTCAAAAACATGTGGCGAATTTTGGGACAAAACGGACAGAGAAAGGGCAGAAATGTCTTCCATTAATGCTTTCACATCAGTATTTGGGTCAGAAATTAAGTGACACACTTTCTTGGACTTACAGACAAGTTGAATGTGTCCTGATTTACCGCAGATAGAAAAATTCGCTCGTCTGTGAGGGCATGAATATCTGGAGTGGTTTCGTCTACAAAATTCACATTTTCCAAATTTTCGAACCATCGGATTAGGGGTACAATCATTGAAGTGACGCGTTGATGGATTTGGGGCATGAGAATTTGTTCGAGATTTGAGTTGGTCGTTCGTCTGCATCCTTGAATTATTTCTTTTAGAATAATTTAACAAGACTGCTTCCTCAGTCTTCGTCACATGCTTCACATCTCCATACTGCTCACATATTTTCCGAATAGTTTGAAATTTCTGATCCGGACAGAGTAGCAACTTCTGCTGTATTTCGGGTAGCCGAATGCCAGCACTGAGTCTATCACGCAGCTGGTCTTCCAGTTGGGCGCCGTAGTCACATTTGGCTGCCTGTGTCTGCAGCCGCAACACGAAATCACGAACCTACTGAGAATGGGAGAGGGTCAACATATTGAACCTAGCTCCTTCGGCTGCTACGAAGTTACACGGTTTGAAGTGTTGAAGAACTTTCTTCTTCAATTCAGTGTAGGAAATATCGATCGGAGATTCAGGATATACTAAATTTTTGATCAACGTATACGCCTCCTTGCCAACGAAATGCAGGAAATATGCAGTGAGTTTCTAATCATCCATATAGGATTTTGTGAGGCACCATATGTCGAACCGTTCCAACTAATCCTCTACGTCACATGCAGTTGAATTAACATCTAATGGTTCCACTTCGACTGGCATAACGAAATGTTCAAATCGCGAAGGTAAAATGTGAGAAATAAGTTTCGCACGTATACCGGAATAACAAGACGAACTCGAAATTCAGAACGCAAATCAGTGCAAAAAGTAGCACGTACGTATTCGAATTGCCGCATCTGTACGGCATATAGAATACTAAAACCAGAGGATGATGGATAGAACAATGAATAGACTATCAGTCATGTTCACCGCAGTATTCCTTCCGATTTATCGGCTGCCCGCCTTATGGTGATATTTCGTTAACCTAAATTATATCTTCCTCTCGTTTCAGGACGTCAACGGCCAAATGAACACTCTTCACGAAGAAGATCATGCGCCTCGCGGAAGGACATATGCGCACTTCAAAACGACTAATATATCTTAACATTTCATGACGTCCATTTTGAGCCTTTCCTCCGGTGCAGATGGATGGGTGCGCTCCGACATCATGTACCCCTAGCCACGTGTTAGTCGAGTGTGTCAGTTAGGTTCGTTCAGCTGTCCGGTATGATGGACGTAGGTCCTATGTGGCTAGTTAGTTAATATCGTGTACCCCTAGACTCCTGTTAGTCGTGTGCGCCAGTTAGGTTCATTCAGCTGTCCGGCATGAGCGACGTACTTTCCATGTTCCTAATCGATAAACCTCGAGGTCTTCCCAGCATAAGTCGCAACCTATAATGGAAAACTCTGCTTTTTGCCAGCAGACGTGCACGGCGTCTAACAAATAATTAACATGGACTACAGAACTTTAACTGGCAACAGGAATCATCGACCAAAATTTGTTTGCACGAATGAACCTACACACAATTTGCATCTCCAAAGGCCATTTAGATTCTATAATGCTCAGGAATTATTTCCGGTGGAAGACTACCCGAAAGTTACGTTTATTGCAAGTGAGTCAACGTTTTCCACAATTCATCAGGTAACGTATTCACAGTCGGTGATGTTTATTTGCCTTGAGCATTCGCCCACTTAAACAAATCGCCGTAGTACATGATTTTCAATAAGACAGGATCATGTACATTATACATAGACATTCTACACTATGAAGTGATAAGCCTGGAAATGCCGTTGATTTCGAGAAATCAGTCACATTGTGCGAATACTGAGTGTCGCGTTGAGCGAATTTTCGAGAGATTTGACGTGTCCCTGATGGATTGAAGCAACCGAGAAATTGAGTTCACAGTACCAGTCCACATTTAGGCATCCCGGGGCCTCAACGATGCTAGGAAATTGTTCCACCAGACATTTCCGCCAGAGGTGTGACTTGCTCAGTGAACAGCGTAATTTGGGGATTTGCAAAAATATGAAGTTATATTGGAATGGTTTTCGGTTTAAGCAACCACGCAACGGAATGCACCAGTTTGTTGCAAGATGTTTTACTCAAATCGTGAAGGCTTTACAGCCAGGGGCATTGTGCGGCTTATTGGCGCCCGTTGAAGCAATATCAGACCGCTATATTTTGAAGACAGCGGGCAACAGTACAACCGTATTTCGTTGAACCACCACACCAAGAATAGTTCTATCTTCCTGGTATTCCAGATCTCCGGTGATTGAAACATTAATCCACAAGTGTAAATATACTAGCCCAGTGTTTGCAGCTGAAATGATTGTTCACGTTTAGTGTTAGCAGCGGTCAAATATAGCCAACCGGCGGTCACAACAACAGTCACTCAGCAAATGTCTCAAAGTCACGTTGGAGCATACGAGCGGGCGGTAGCAGTAGTATTTCAGTAAAACAAACTTTTGTACGGCGATGTGACTGATAATGTTGAAAAACAAGAAGATGATATTGAGCATGAAAAAGAGCAGTTTACAAGTGCTACAAGTGTATTTGAAAATGTTTTCCGAGTACATCGGCATTAGTCGCATCCCGTTCGTTTACGTAAGCTCAAACTAGAATAACCAGTCGTGACTCATGCAGAAAAAACTTTCCTATCGTTTAAGCAGGCTTCCGCAAGATGAACCTAGCAAGTTCCTCGCAGCTGAGAGGTTTGAAGAACTTTTTGACATTCAACACGAGCTGTATCAGGCCACCGAAGGGGTTCTTATTTAACCAGTATATTGATATCTTCAGAGTGCAGTAGAACGAAGCAATGTGTGTATGAGCAGAGTAGGCAGAGAGTGCAATAGGGGAGCCAGGCCTAGAGTGTTTTGCAGATACTGTGTGGATTGAGACGGTCTGGAACACTCGGTTGGTAAACATGATGAACTAGGGCAAAGCCACCTGTCCGGATATTGCGGTCGCAGTACTGCTATGGCGAAGTCGTACTTGGGTCCGCGGACAACCCAGTACATGGAAGCCCTGGAAAGTCAAGTAGAGTTGTTGGGGGACTAATGTCCAAATAGAATTTTACTGCTGTGGTATGAAAAAGACGCAAGGAGCGAATGAAATTATATCTTTATAATATTGAACATTGATGTACAACTCGTGAAAACAGCAGCATATCAGCTATGAAAGTATCTGATCCAATTTTCTTGTCGCTATTTTTCGCCCCCTGTTATGTTTGAACCCCATGGAACTGGTATAGACTGGAAGTGCACAAAGCAGCAAAAGCAGATGGTTTGAATCCAAAGGTGCTGGAGAGTGTTTCGCTTTGGATGTCACAGATAGAGTAATCACTGAACTTACATCCAGCTGGCAATTTAAAGTAATGATGAAAGTTCCATACCATAAATTCAGCCTTCAATTTGCTTCATCAGGGAACCGAAACTAAGATTGCGCACAGATTTTCGGGTCACACCGTAGGTTTTCTACACTCCGATCGAAGCCAAAATAATAGCAGAAACTCTTCACATACCGCTTGTTAATCACCGCTGAGTACTTCCTGAAAGGTCCGCAGACAAAAGCAATTATGATATGCGTATTCACTCAAGAAATAGGACTGAAGTTCCTCACTGTAGAGGGGTCAAATTTCATTATCGCAGCAATCGATGAGTTTTCAGCAACCTTGTGGGCAGTTTTCTTCATTCGAAATAAAGCTGTGAACACATCATGTGATAATTTACCGGATCATGAGGACTCGCAGCTGGAGTTTACATTAATTTAATATTATTTGTCGTCTTCTAATTGTCTTGACATAATTGCCAAGCACCACTTAAAATCTAGGTTTGATCTTTCAAACCAGAAGTCCACATCATGTTTTACCGGATCATGAGGACTCGCAGCTGGAGTTTACATTAATTTAATATTATTTGTCGTCTTCTAATTGTCTTGACATAACATAATAGCACCACTTAAAATCTAGGTTTGATCTTTCAAACCAGAAGTCTTAAACAGAACCATGAAAAGAACACGAAGTATGTCCTCTGGCTATTCGCAAAATGGGATGGATTTCTCGAAATCAACGCCATTTCTTGGCTTGCCACTTCATAGTGTAGAATGTCTATGTATAATGTACATGATCCTGTCTTATTGAAAATCATCTACTACATCGATTTGTTTAAGTGAGCGAATGCTCAAGGTAAATAAACATCACCGACTGTGAATACGTTACCTGTAACGCATTTGAAACCCGACTGTACCTGATTGTATGCCTATCATACGACAGTATATGTGCCTCTCCCTCCCTCTTTTCCCCTAATACAGGTACCACGGACGAGGCAACACGGGCCCTGGACAGGGAAGAGTATCCCCCTTGTACACCCCTCTAACTGACCTTGACCGGCCCCCTTTGATTGTACACTCGCTTCTTCCGGGTTCGGTTCGGGTTAATACATATGCGTTGTTGCTACACACCGGTCTTCTTCCCTGTACCACCCGACCTGTGCGCATGCGTGCTGTGTATACTGTGTGGATTCATTAATACCAGTCCGTATATCTGCACATTTCAGAACTGACGTGTGCCGTCCTCTCGAACGTCGAATACCGCTGACTTCCCGACATCCCACGCTACAACGTGTTATGCGTGGTTGCACGGTGTGTGGGGAGATAAATACCGGTCCTACCTTCAATGATCAATCTGGCCGGGGTGTGCCTTTTGTTATACCACTGCGGAAAGTTTATTGTTCACATATCAAATTCTATTGAGTGATCACACGGCTGTTAAGATATGATTATACAATAATGCACCGGATAACTCACCTACCAGAGCTGTCTCGAAAGCCAAATGAATTTCTTGATTCGGCTGGAGATCGAGACGTGGATTTTGTATAGCAGCTGCAGAAATTGTATCAGAATACTGGCAGCTTGGAAGCAACCAGAGCAATTGAAGCTGCGAGATAGGTAGCCAGAAAGCTCAATGGCTAGACACATTCACTAATCGCTGGAGTACCTCAATACACTTGTGACTTCTGAACGTAATACATGGTGACCAGTACATCTAATATCACATTCTACAGGACAATCAAAAGGAGAGTAGAGAAAATGAAGAATTTCAACCACACTGTCTGCAAACTGGGCATGTGGCTGAGTAGACAGAGACTGCATACACAGAGCTAATCGGATTGATCGTATTCCGATAAATTAAAAGTTCAGCTACCGATGGCAGGGCTGGTGTCGGGAAGAAAATCGATGATATGTCGTACCTGAGGAAGAATTCTAAGGCAGGTCTGAAAGAACGTT
>NW_008751691.1:2373312-2375848 GCF_000715545.1 Opisthorchis viverrini | reverse complement strand
GTCACACGCATTTGCGCCACAAACTTGTCCATTACAAAGGTCCTGACCGGATACGCTTCGCCCATCATTTCTTTGAATAAGCCGAGCAGTCTACGCATGGGAGCAAACTGCTCGCTTTCTACGAATGCGTATATGAACGGACACCCTGTTCCCATGCCGTCCGTTATCAAGAATGTGTACAGCTTACATCTACATGCCGAATATTAGATGCATTAAAAAACTTACCCAAGGTGGTTTGCTGCATGCGTTCCGTCTACGTTTACTACATCTGGAAAGCGTCGGAACGATGCCATCTGCTGCCATCGGGAGAAGCATATGTGGCTATACTGACCTTCCTCTGACTGGCACACAAGGACGCGTCTGGTCTCCTGAAGTTTTGCCGGGACCAAAGGCCTATCATCCGCCACATCAAAACCAACTATGCGACACCTACTCAACATAGCCGGTCGATACTTCCAGCGGTAGTTGTGTATATCCTTAGTGGTAAGAATCTTGCCGAATTCATCCGCCACAAATTGCCGCACCTCACATGAGGGCGTTCCGTATTTCAGAAGGGCCCTGCAGGTGCCCAAATCTTCTTCGCTTAGCCGTCGATTAACTGGAAGCCAGAAACTTTGACAAGTTGTGTTTGTGTTCAAGAAAATAAGAGGCGACTGCCAGTTGGTTCCTTTACCTCCGTAGACAAAACCGCACTGGATAGCTGGTGCTTCGCGTACTTTTTTGTATTGAAAAATACGCTCGGCTTACCAGCTTCTTTGGATTCCTCGGCTTTTCATTGGTCTTGTAGGGCGCCTGCTGCATTTGTAGAGCACCCATTCGTAACGTAAAACCGCGTTAGTGCTTCGATTACTGGATGAACGCACAAATACCACAAAGTTATCTTTCATGTGTTGACTAAAGACTTTCTCAAGTGCCGTGAAGGAGGGAAAAGATACACTCACAAATTTCTCAACGAAGGGTTGTGAAGCCACTTCCGAAGCCATAGCACACCAAGTTCAAAGCCGAACGTAAGCCAAAAATTTTCAAAACAGACCTATTAAAACCAATCGCAAAAAAGTGACGGCAGATGAGGGCGATTTTTGGACCGAGCACATGTGCAAAGAAGTTCAACATTTTGACGTCAAAGTTTCTAGCTCACCCACAGGGGTTTTGCAGAAAAATGCATTGTGCCTCGAGGGCGCGGCGTATGTATGATAATGCGCGCCAAATATATCAAAGGTCGTGCGCATTTGGGTGCGGTTAAAGTGTGTATGAAGAAAACTTCCCCCCAAGTTCAATGTTTGGATATGCCAGTTGCAATGGGCGTAATACATGATTGTCTGTTGCTTCCACACTTTTGACCAATCACAGCTGGCAACGGGTCGGACCAATCACACACCAGCTAGCTCTATTTGCTATTGCACCGTCCTGCTGGTGTGCAGATTCCCCAAAAAAACGAGTTTTTCGAAGAACTTCTGGTGTTCATCTCCCACCCAACTGCGCACTGGTGGTGTCTCCTCTTATGGTAACGAAACACTCGCAAGCCACTTGCCACGCTCGGCGAACAGATCAACAGCCACTTGATCAACGACCAATAAACTTAGCCGGCGTTCATCTCACTATCCCACCGATGATGAAACTGAATATAACTAAAAAACAGTGGGCATCCTTCTCAACACGGCCGATTATCCGTCGAGCTATATGCAAAAGGACGTAGTGGAGCGAAATAACTGAAAATGGAAAGCAGCTCTCAAAACCATCAAGACAGGAAGCGGGCCAGTATGTTGCAAAGGGCCCTTCGGATCCTTGGACTCATACCCGACGTAGAGCTACCATACCTGCCTTCATCTATGGCTACACCTCTTAAATCTTCACCCTTGGAGGTAGCAGAGACAGTGGTAAAATTCTTGTCCGCAATCTGCCTCAAACTTTCCAATGAACTTTACGGTATTAAACCGTCAGTTTGCCTTAAAAGGCCGTCCAAAGTCACACTCACAGAGGCTTGGCTCACACCAGATATATCTGACTTGTAGATCTGGATAGACGTCTACTCTCTTTCGAGCTGACTCAAAAGGAGTGTGAGTTGGTGGAGCTGGCATTTCGTAAAATGCGGAATCGACACTCACAGTTGGCTCACACCAGATATATCTGACTTGTAGATCTGGATAGACGTCTACTCTCTTTCAAGCTGACTCAAAAGGAGTGTGAGTGAGTGGAGCTGGCATTTCGTAAAATGCGGAATCGCTGTAAGTCGGAAATCCGCCAATGGAACATACGAAAACAAGCCACCATTCTGGACCTCGCTCGAAAAAACAAAAACGTACTGTTCAAGTACATGAGACATCGCCGCAGAAACAAGCCATCTGCGTTCTCCTTGAGGGACAGAAACGGAGAACCGACGAATGACCCAACAGTGGTATCTGAGGCTTACAGAGAACACTATGCGTGTCTATACTCAGCCCCAGCGTCCTCGCCACATCCGAACTTGCCAACGCGGAGCTGCAAACAGCCTCTAACCGACTTGGTCTTCACGGTGAAGGACATTCGTCAACTCTTG
>NW_008751691.1:2371311-2372198 GCF_000715545.1 Opisthorchis viverrini | reverse complement strand
AGTAAGAAAATTTTCAAGCTCAGGGCACACACATTCATTAGGCAATATTTTTTCCCATTTCGGGTAGTAGCTTCGTGGAATGACTTCCTCCGACGGTTGTACACGTTCCTTCTAGAACCCAATTTAAAGCACTGTTAGACATTTATTTATGCGACTCCTCGCGCTGGCAAGCATACTGCCCCGCGCTGAGAACATAAAGAGCAGTGCTACACCCTTTTTTCACTTGTGCCTTTCAGGTGAACGACAGCCACTGACCGACAAGAACAAAACCGACCCGGGAAACTTGGGCAAAAGCCTCGATCCTGTGTATCAATCCGTGAATCCGTGGATTACATGTGACTATGGTCATTCCGACTGACCTCTCCGACACCATTCCTGCATGTTTTTGCGATGCGGATTCAAATCCCGCTGCGCGGGTCTGATTCTCGCCGCTGGCTATTCGCACAATAAGATTGAGTTCTCGAAATTTACGGCATTTTCAGACTTGCCACTTCATAGTGTAGAATGTCTATATATAATGTATATGCTCCTGTATTGGTGAAAACCCTTTACCATGGCGATTTGCTTAAGTGAATTAAATCTCCAGGTGGATAAACACCGCCGACTTTGAATACGCTACCTGATGATAAAAAATCGTGAATTGTGAAAAAGGTTGACTCACATACAATGAACGTAACTTTCAGGTATTTTTCCACCGGAACAGATTTCCTCAACATTCTAGAATCTAAATGGCATTTGGAGATGCAACATATGCGTAGGCGCATTCGTGCAAACAAATTTTGGTCGATGATTGTTTGTTGCCAGTAAAAATTCCGTAGTGCACGCCAATTATTTGCTAAACATCGTGCACGTTGACTGGCAAATTACAGAGTTTTTCATTATAGGTT
>NW_008751691.1:2362066-2370782 GCF_000715545.1 Opisthorchis viverrini | reverse complement strand
CGACTATGCTGTCGTAGATGCCTGTTCACACAATGTCATCTTCAGCGGTTATTTCGCATGCCTGTTTACCGCACCTCTCAAGAGATACGAGACTTACATGTAATGCATAGGACCTCATTAACAGACAAACTTTTCGGAGTCGACAGTTCACATGAAATCATCGTCGTCTCTTTCATCTGGCTGGCGCTCTACAGAGTTAGTCGGAGTTGTCAGACATTGACTCACGGTTGTCGAGTAGTTCCTCTGTGGACCCGAAAACACGGATGCACACAGATTAACGGGACACACTGTGCTGGAAATCTGTGCTTCAGTCCAGGTCAACATCATAAGATGCCCTATTTGCGGACCGGGTAGCAAGCGCACCTCTGCGTTTTCGGGATCGGCTAGGCGCTAAGAACCAAAAGTGCTTTATTTCCATGTGGACTTACCTTTGGGACAAGCCTGAAGGGCACCACAACACAGCACCACAACACGTCACAGTCGGCGTGATATGACACGCGATCCGTTGTACACCAGCGGTCACTGGTAGTAATAGGCCGGTCACAGAGCACACAGAATCCCAAGTCTGGGTTTCCGGACCGCCATCTGAGTTGAGGTGCAGTATCCTCGACCACCAACGGCAGATCGTCGGTTGCAGACTTTGAGATTTGACGCAGCAGGATTCGTCCCCGCGCCAACAAGCCTATGAAGCTTATCCATCACCCGATTCAGCTGTTTACGAAGACCGTCGAAAGCTGTCGGGGGGTGGTTGAGGAACAAGTGTAAGGGGTACACCTATGCCCGGTAGGTTGTAATCTGACAGCCAGCGTTGGTGGATTGGAAAACAAGCTAAGAAAAAGACAATGATGAATAGTTCTTACTGCTCGGAACGGACTGATCTTGAAATACAGAGACCAGGTGTATGCAGGGCAGCCACATCGCCTGATAGAAAGGGCATGAACATTCTCCAGCACAGGTGTCGACAGTCTAGGAGCATCTGGGTGTTTGCACCACAAACTATAAGTTGGCTTACGTAGCTCGACCTCACCTTGTTTGTTCCGACACTTTCACACGGCAGCCGCAGCGGTCGCGGACCCAAGTGCCTTAAAACGAGAGAGCATGCGTATGTCGTCATTCGAGAGACTACGTCTAGAACGTAGGCGTCACCCTTCAGCATTTGCCGCCTGTCGCAGTGGTACGACGTATGCATCTCAAACTCCCGCATGAGCCACTCGGTGTGCCGGGACACCCTTTGAATGGCATGCTCCAACGCGTCGGAGTGGTGCACCCGATCTTTAAGGCGCCCGTTCGCATTCTCCCGTCGGTTGTTTGTCACATTACCGAAATGAACCATTCCGGACTGTGTGTGTATGACCCATTTCCGGGTGATGTACAACCAGCGAGCCATGAGACAAGAGAGAAATCGGCGATCGGTTCGGCGCAGAAGCTGTAGCTCTTGTCTGAATCTGTGTGCTTGTAATGTGATGAACATAAAACCTACTGTACATCATTGTCTAAGCGAGCCATGCGGTGAAATGTGCTGGCTGTTCGCAGAATGTGCCTATGACCAAAAATACATGGATATTAAATGATACATACGTGCTTCCTGATGACTTTGCGGACATAAAGTTATCAGAGCGTAATGTCACAGCCGAACACGACTCCTGCCACACGCATTTGCGCCACAAACTTGTCCATTACAAAGGTCCTGACCGGATACGCTTCGCCCATCATTTCTTTGAATAAGCCGAGCAGTCTACGCATGGGAGCAAACTGCTCGCTTTCTACGAACGCATACATAACCGGACGCTTGGTTCTCATGCCGTCCGTTATCAAGAATGTGTATAGTTTATATCTAAATGTCCAAGATCAGATGCTTTAAAAAACTTACCCAAGGCGGTTTGTTGCATGCGTCCCGTCCACATCTATTACATTTGGAAAGCGTCGGAACGATGCCATCTGCTGCCTTCGGGAGAAACATATGTGGCTATAGTGACCTTCTTCTCCCTGACACAAAAGGACGCGTCCGGTCTCCCGAAGTTTTGCCAGGACCGAGGGCGTATCATCTGCTACATTAAAACCGAACCATTCGGCACCTACTCAACATAGCCGGTCGACTCTTCCAGCGGTAGTTGTGTATATCCTTAGTGGTAAGAATCTTTCCGAATTCATCCGCCGTAAACTGCCGCAACTGGGTTGACGGCGTTCCATATCTCAGCAGGGCCTGGCGTGTGCCCAACTGGTCTTCGGTTAGGCGTCGATTGACTGGAAGCCGATCGTACATAAACTTTGACAGTTTGTGGTTGTGTTCCAGAAAATAAGAGGTCACTGCCAGTTGGTTCCTTTGCCTCCGTAGACAAAACCGCACTGGACAGCTGGTGCTTTGCGTACTTTTTATTAGAAAAAATACCACAAAGTTATCCTTCATTTTTTCATTTAATGTCTTCTCAAATGCCGTGAAGGATGGAAACGGTACACCCACAAATTTCTCAACGAAAGCCACTTCCGAAGCCATAGCAGACAAAGTCCAAAGCCGAACGTGCGCCAATAATTTCCAAAAGAGATCGATTAAATCAAATCGCAAAAAAATGACGGTAGATGAGGGTAGTTTTCAGTCCACACATATATGCAAAGAAGTGCAACATTTTGACGTTAAAGTTTTAATTTCACCCGCAGGTGTTTTACAGAAAAATGCATTGTGCGTCTAGCCGCTGGCCTGATTCTCTTCTTCCCGGCCTAGTCTACCTTTGTCCCTCCGGTCCCGTGGAAGACGGCCGATTCCTCATACCAACACTTGAGCAACCGTATTCAGGGTACCGCTTCACGCATCTCTTGCTGGTAGGTGATTTCAACTCCCCAAAGATCTCCTGGGTGGAGCTCCAGCGGGTCGGATCAAGTAGGCTATTCGCAGTGGTGCTGACCAAAGTCATTCAACAGAGCGCTTGGACTCAACATGTCGCACCCATCGGATACCGCGCAGGACAGCAACCCTCCCTCCTGGATTTCATCATATCCAACGAAGCACACCTAGTCGATTGGGTGGTAATTAACGATTCACTGCGACATACTGACCACTGCTTGCTGACCTTTGAGTTCTGCTACGAGACCAGAAATCCCGCACCTCAAACGTATATCCGAAACTCCTGCCGTGCAGGCTTCTCAGGGATGCGCCTCTTTCTTGAACAAGTTAGACTTGCACCAGCTTCCTTGGAGGACCTGTGTAGGAGCGATGTCCAGGAATTTCACGAGGCTGACGCTATGCTTCTCCCAAAACGGCACACAGTTGGGTAGGCCACAAGCTACCTGATAGGATTTGGCGTTTTCTAGAAAAGACGCCTCAACAATTTTTTCAAAATATTGACCAGCGGAGACGGAAGATGAGCTGGCATTTTGTAAAATACGGAACCGCTGTAAATAAAAAATTCGCCAGCGGAGCATACGAAAACAAACCACCATTCTGAACCTCTTTGTTCTCACTTGTAACTTGTGTAGTAATGGTATTTTCCTCAGCTTAGCTCTCGGTCTGAGCCTCCCAAGCGAGCCTTCACGTCGAAACAACCACCAACGGTGTACGAGGTCTATTAATGCCCAAAACGAAGTCAGGAACAGTTGTACAGCGCTTCGTATATATAGCGTAAGCGGTTATAACTTTCTGGAAGTTCTGACGCGTTCTGGATGCGCCATTGGCAACCGGCATTTGGCCAATACTGGGTCACGATTGACTGTTGGGTCCAGATTTCTGACCAATCAGATCTCGCCTTGATGCCGGACCTGCAAGTGTCCCGAATTCTTGGCCAATCTCGTGCGGGTCAGGCTTACCGGCCGTGGCATCGCCTACAGACGTGTGGCAAAGCGGGATCCGTGTGAAATTCTGCCTGACAGCTTGATTTGGTATTTGAGTTGGCTTTCTTCACTGTGATACCCCCGATAGTAGATACTAGTTCGAGGGCGAGATGGCCCAAGTGGTTAGAGTGCGAATTTACTGACCGGAAGGTCCGTGGTTCGAATCCGACCTCCGCCTCTCGACTTCCCATGTCTAGTCTTGGGCAGTATCCCAGCCCTCGTACTTCCTTCGGGTGGCACGGCAGCTAGGCACCGGAAGGGTGCTACAACTGAACGCTTTCTTCTTCCGAACCTCGCCTGGAAAAACATAAATGTTTCGCGAGACATCGCCTCAGAAATAAGTCAACCACGTTTTCCTTGTGGGACAAGAACTAGGAATCTACGAGTGATCCAACGGTGTTATCTGAGGTTTATAGAGAACACTATGCAGATCTATATTCAGCCCCAGCGTACTCACCACATCCACGCTTGTCAAGGCGTAAATAAGAACAGCCTCCAACCGACTTCGTCTTCACAATGAAAGACATTCGTCAACTCTTGCACACGGTCACCACGTTCTTCGCGTTGAGGCCAGATGAGGGCTATCCAAGGACCCTGAAGGATAACGGCACACTGGCAAAACATTACCAGGTGTTTCGTCAGTCGCTTGACGAATGTCACCTCCCATCTGCTTGGAAGGAAGCGATTATCACGCCATTCTAAAAAAAATTGGTGACCGACTATCGCCCGACAGCTGCAGGCCCATAGGCTTCACTAGCGTGCCGTGCAAGGTGACGGAATGCATTCTGAAGCGATCCATCGTAGATAACCTTACTACCAACAACTTGATATCTCCAGTGCAACACGGTTTTTTCCCAAATCGTTCTGGTGTGACGAACATGCTCGTATTTATGGACAGCTTGACCAAGCCAAGGAGGAGAGACTTATTTCGGATGCCATAATTTTTACCTCTCAAGAGCATTCAGATAAATCCCACACGTCCCGCTTTTCCACAAACTCGAGTCCCACAGAATTCAAGGGAAAATTCTACACTGGATTAAGGCATTCCTCTCAGACAGAACGCCGAGAGAAAGTGGGCTCGATCTACTCTTCTCCAGCGCCGGCCTCCATTGGAGTTCCTCAAGGCTCCATATTGGGACCACTACTGTTTCTGATGTATGTCAACGACCTTCTAAATGTTCTTGCAAGTCCATGTCTACTTTTTGCAGATGACCTAAAATCCTGGAGTTCAAATGCCAGTATTGTGCAAATAGCTGTAGACGCTGCAAAGCAGTGATCGTTTGACCGCCACCTTCCTCTGAATGAAGAAAAGTACGTCCATTTGTCACCCAGAAAAAAAATCGCCCAGCTGTAACACCCTTCCGGTGCCTAGCTGCCATGCCACCCGAAGGAAACACGAGGGCCGAGATACTGCCAGGTTGCCCAAGCCTAGACAGGGAAAGTCGAGAGACAGGTCGGGTTCGAACTACGGACCTTCCGGTCAGTGAATACGCGCCCTAACCACTTGAGCCATCTCAGAACAGACTCAGCGAACGTCAGGGCGTGGTGAGAATGGACCAGAAGACATCATGAAGATAGATGCCAAAAAGGATTTGGGTATCTGGCTCCCTTCAAACACGTCCTTCTCACTGCACCATGGGAAATCGGCTCAAAAGGCATTCACAGTTCTACGGATGATTCGTCCCACTTTCTCCCATGTTGCTTGCATGGACTTCTAAATACTCTATGGGGCCCACATCAGACCGCTTCTTGAATATGCCAACCAAATTGTCTATTCAGAACGCAACAAGGACGCAACCCTCATTGAGCGTGTCCAGCAAGCTGCTACGAAATTGTTGCCGGCCTTAAATCTGTGGAGTATAAAACGCGTCTCGTGGTGCTTAACCTCTTTTCCTTCGAGTATCGTCGCCTCCGAGGAGACCTACATCCTACTTATGCCATGTTTGAGCAGCAGACGCACGAAGGGAACATAATAAGAAGTTCTTTAAGCTCAGAGCATACACTTTCACCAGGCAAAATATTTTCTCATTTCAGGTATTCGCTGCTTGGAACAAGCTTCCTCCGACGGCTGTCCACGCTCCATCTAGAACCCAGTTCAAATCAATATTAGATACTTTTTATGCGAATCCTCGAGCTAGCATGCTTACTGCCCTGAGCTAAGAAGTTAAAGATCACCGCTACCTTTTTCGCTTGTGCCTTTCATGTGACCGACAGCCGCTGAACGACAAGTTCAAAACCGACCTGAGAAACTTGGGCTAAAGCCTCGATCTTGTGTGTCAATCCGTGAATCTGTGAATTCTCGCGTTGAGTTGAACACTCCGAAAAACAACTCGTGAATGCAATGCTGACACCAGCCCGCCGTCAAAAGAAATATAGCACACGTGGATACCTCATGTTAGATATCAATCCTTCAATGCAACAGGGCAATTGGCTCAAATGGTCTGGACCCCGCACTCCAGAAATGGTTGTGCGACCCTGGTGAACAGTCTGGCAACCAGCTTTCGTAAGATTTGGAAGAAATAACGGAATACTACTGGAGTGGAGATTCTCGGCTCTCATCCCACTCTTCAAAAGGTGCGCAGGTACGCCATCAACGTCGTCAATGTCATCAACGCGGTATCCATGCTCATCCAAGATGCTACTTGGCATTGGTTTGCGCAGCTTGGTCGATATTCCGGAGAGACAGATTCGTAAGAATCCAGCTGGGCTTCGCCCCAGCTGAACATGCATGGGGACAACATCTCTACCTAGAGACAAGTTATTGAGCAGTGCTGGTCTTTCAAACACCCCGCGTTGGTTGATGTTTCTTGTTCGCGGCTGCTTTTGATTCTGTCGATCGTCATGAAATTTGGTGGTGTCTTGCGATCAAGGGTCTCTTCCAAAGTTATATNTATATATATATATATATTAGCGCATTGAAGGCGAACTCCTGTGGATGCGTATGCATATGCCGTAAGCATTCGCCTGAGTTCACGACGTCCAGTGGTCTAGGGCAAAGCTTCCCTCCCTTGCCCATCCACTTCAACTTCGTTATTGATATGCTGCGCGTAATTCCTCTGGCTTTCCCTGGAACCGATGGGGTAAAAATGCTTCCGGGACGTTCGCTAAGAGACACTGGTTACGCGGACGATATTCTCCTCGGTTCAAAAATGTAAACCATTTCGAATAACCTAAATAATTCAAGATGATGGCATAACCAGCTAGTTAGGGATCATCATCGACAGTATAACATCAATTTTCAACACTGAGACTTCGCTTCCATACAACCATGATTCACTTGAAAGCCTTATTGTGAAGGTAATAAAGGTGTACAAGGAAGCTAGCTTCCTACAATCATTTCGAGAGGCCTACACCTCCAGACACATTCAGTTAATCTGAATAGAAACAAATAACAAGAACGCCACTGACATCGATTGGCAGCCGCATCTCACAGCGTCTCCAAAAAGGTTCAGGAAATCTGGCGGTCTCCATCCTGGAAGGCAAGTAGCATCGTTGGCACCCAAACTTTTCGTAATCCTTTTCATACCTCTGCCAGGTCAAGGGCTGATCATCTCTCTGCTTCCGCCACTCTGAATTGGGTACGGAAAAAAACACTCTAGTAAATGATGTTTCGGTGTACGCAATACGTGGCCTAAACAACACGGCTTCTTGTGCTGGATGCATTCTCCAATAGAAGTCCCCGTTGCACAACCGAAAACTCGCTTCCAGACTGTCCCGTTATGGATTCTCCGACACTAGTTCACACGAGTTATGGTCCTGAGGCGACGATTGTCGAACACCCGAAGCCGTCAGTTTCGCTGCCGAAACAGGCCATCTCATAGCCATACAACAAAACAGTCCGCACTTTGGTCTGTCACACACGTCCCTTGAAATTCAGGGATACACCACTTTGATGCCATAAGTATCTCAAATTGGTAAACACGACCCGAGACCTGCAGATTCGTGCACTGATCTCACCTGTCACGTTACAGTCAGAATTAATCATCATCGATGGCGTAGCGTCAGTGTTCAACACCGATGCTTCACTGACCAGGTCTGTGGTTCGAACCCGATCTCTGCGTTCCAACCGTTCTTGTCTAGCCTCGGGCCACCTGACATTATCTCAGCCCTTGTGCATTTTCCAGCTCCATGGTAGCTATGCATCGAAAGCGTGTGGGCGCTTATTATTTCTTATGAGGTTACGAACATCAAAATCAGTCAGGTAAACGGGACTTTGATGTTTGAAGATTGGCTGCGATGTCTCAGGTTCCGGGAATAAGGCCGATACAAGACGGATGGTGTTGTCAGTTCTTACCGATGGTGTGAGGGGTCTGTCTGGGGGATAGCCACTCTAAATAACGGAAAATTATTTCGATCAGACGGAAGACACGAACCTGATAGAGAGCAGATAAAGAAGAGAGAAAAGTATACGAGTGAGAAAGATGTAAGACTGTGTAATTATTGTGGTGCCCACCACTGCCTTCGTAGCAGTTTTGTAGTGCTTACTTGAAGTACTAGGTCATTCAGTACAGAACAAAATGTAAATCAACACTTATCGGTTTTGCAAAACCAATATGCTGCATGATATAGCTTCGTTCTGCCAATCTTGCACGTAGAGTGGAGAACTGGAGATTCGCAGCCCCAGCACCATTGCAGACGATAAAAGAAAAATTTCCGATTGAAAATATCAGTTTGGATATTATCGGGTCGTTGTGTGGAACTATTCGAGGTAACGTAGATATCGTGGTGATCGTCGGCTGTTTCACCAAGTGGCGCTGGACTATACCCGAAATGTGGTACCTGAACAGTGGCCCAAACGCTGCTGACCGAATGGGTCACTCGCTGGGGAGCACCCTATCGGCGACATGCTAACCAAGGGTGTTGCTCCGAAATTACCTTGTCCAACGAGCTGTCC
>NW_008751691.1:2336184-2362059 GCF_000715545.1 Opisthorchis viverrini | reverse complement strand
TCCAACGAGCTGTCCACATTTTAAATGGAGGGAAAACTCGGGCTTGAGATAGTTCAATTGGTTAAACGCGAGCTCACTGGCCGAAAGGACCATGTTTCGAACCCAACCTTGACATCTCGACTGCTCTTGTCTAGGCTTGAACAGCCCAGCAGTATCTCAGCCCTTGTGCCTTCTTTGGTTAGCAGGACAGTTAGACCCCAAAAAGATGCTACAGATGAACGATTATTAGTAACGAGCACTCCGAAGTAGGCACGAAAAATGCACTGTTCTTGGCATACGTATCACATGGCCAAGCCACCTTAGGTTGTCATACTGGATGTATTTTTCGAGGGAATCATCTTCTGGTTCACCAAAAGCCGAACTTCTAACCGCCTCAGTCCGAATTGACTGGTTCTGTCCCATTTCAGCTACGGTTCTGAGACCCCAGTCGTTAAAAGCCTGAAGATGCCTCATCCTCTACCGGAAGTGACTAATTCTCAGCCAAAAGAGTGAACCGGTCAACATAACTGAACGCACTCTTGAAGTCAAGGAACACCAAGGTGATGGGGACCTATACGCATGTTGTTACTCTATCACGTGACGAAGTGTGAAGATGTCTCCCCGACCGGAATCCTGCTTGCTATTCTTGGGTCCTACCTTCACGTGGCTTCATAAGACAACTTAGAATGTGCGATGAAAAGAGTGATTACAGCGAGGAGCAAGCTGACTCCCCTGTGATTCCCACACTTACTACGAGCACTATTTTTGAAAATTGGCACGACTCAACTCACCCCGGTTGGTTGGGATGGTATCTTTCTCCCAAACAGACGCAGGTATGTGAGTTAAGCACTGACGGAGGATTTTACCTCCAATTCTCAAAAGGGGTGTGTGAGAGTTCGTCAGGACCAGCATCTGGGTGAGGAAGAAATGGCGTTCGCTTAATTCCGAAGTTCCAAGTGTACCGGATCTGGAATCAGACTGAGCTTAATCTGCTACTGTCCAAACGCCTATTGGACAAAACTTGTACCCTGTGACAATCGGTAGGAAAATGGGAAAGCCTTCCGATACGCTCCTACTCACTGATGCACCTGGGGTGTTGTATTCGGTATTCGTACGGTGTGTGCACGCAGGTATCCTGTGCGATTGTAAACTCACTCGACAACACTTGCTGGTCACCCAAAGATACCAAAAAGGGTGCTATCGCAGCTGAATATGATTGTTTGTTCAACCTTGGCGATAGGGTTTGGTTGTGTGAACCGGCCTCACCCAAAGGCTGAGCTTCATGAGGCTTGGAAAAGACCGGGCGCAGTGGAGCAAGTTACCGATGTAACCTGTTGCCTTGTTCACTCAGGTTAATTGATCAACAATGGCGTAAATCATTCGTCTTATTTTAGTAGACATGATATCCGACGGCTTTATGATAGAGCTTCCGTTAGAGGAGGGCTGTGCAATGTTAATCACCATTGCTTGTCTGTTTTCAGAAGCAGTGGCGTTAATGAGGCTAGAACGTAACGATACCTTTGATTGTCTTCTACAGGATACTTATAGCCCCCCAATAACTGGTACATTATCCATTCTTATGTGCACCTCACACCTTTCCACCACTCCCCATGTCTTTGTTCCTCGACAACAAACGGAACTACCATATCTTTGTGGTTAGAGGGAGCTGACAATCTTGCGTTGCATCCACCTGACACATCGTGTTCTCCTTTTCAGCCCACTGGTCGCTCTCTTCGGAACACCCACGAAGTGAGCCTGGACAGTTTTCCTGCAGTCGAACATATTACACTGACGGATGGTTGGTTCTCTTGTTTCCTTCTTTATGTGATACATGATAATATAGTCGAAGTTTCTAGCAACAAAAGCACCCAATGAGGAGCTTTCGTTAAGCAACCGAGTTTATTTTAACCCTTTGGATTTCCATGACCGGTGGAGGTAAGTCCCATCATGACGTTACTCGATGGGAACCAGTTGCATTTCAGTTCATGCTGGCGGGAGTATGTATGTTTTCCGAGCGGCCGCACACGAGAGTGTTCCAGCGGGAAAGGTGGCTTTTGGACTTGTTCAGGTTAGTCAACATTTCACGTATTATTGTCGGCCCATGTGCCAGTGCAGATGGACTTGTTTGTTGGTCGACCGTGCCCATTTCCTGCCGTTACGTTGCTCGATGGATGCACATGCATCCATTATCCCTATGTGGCTTGTCCAATTGAGCTTAGCCCTCAAATTTTTTTGTGGGTAATTAAAGAACTTCAACGGAGGAGCTTCAGGGAGCTGGGCAGACACCGTCAGTATAGCATTCAAGAAATCCAGAGATGTCAATTTTCATACTGGCGCTACGGAAAATTCAATCTGTTGGTCCCCGAAGGTCACCATAACCCTCCCTCTTGCGCCTGTGCCTGACCATGCCACATGGTCCACAAATCCCTAGTTTCAGTCAAATTTGCCTCTACATCAAGGCAGTCCAACAGGTCATCGAATGCTCCTATTGTGAGAGCCGGTTATTTTTCAACATTTGTCAACCTGGACCACCGGTTTCCGTTGAACTCGAGAAACTCTGGTCTTGCGGCATCTATGTCAAGAATCCACTGTGAATATGTATCAAGCATGCACGACTGGCTTCTAAGTGAACAGAAGTTGGACGGTAATAACTGAACTGATCCGAACGAATACCAGGTCGCCTTAGCTGTGTGACCTGCTACCTAGAGGAGGCCAAAACAACTCATCATCATCACCTACAGTAGAAAATACTGGTGCTTAGCTTCCGTACAATCATGAGAGAAGAAAGCCTTAGGAAAAAGTGGAAAGAAAAGGAAAGGTAATGGGTTCATTGGTTCTGCGTCTTCAATGAAAGAAGATCAAGAATAGGGTATTTATAACCTTGAACAGTATTAAAATAAACGACTGCGATTCACCAGTGGCCTGAATTTCCATGACCGAAGGGGCTACTCGAAAAGCATTTAATGTACTCATTGTTAGCCATTTTTATTAACGGTTTCCTGGAGCCACCCCTCCTTGACGGGCGATAACTTTTAACACGACTAGTGAACGGAATTCTTTCATGGTTCGTTTCGCTTCAGAGGTGCACCCACAATCCATGACAACCAGTATCAGTCAACCACAAATTCAGTGAATTAGATGTCAGTATAATGTTCAGTACATTGTTTGCGAATGTGTCTAAAACGTGGTACCAGCACTCGAATTCAGTCCGTATGAATCAGATCTTCATCCAGCAGCTACCACTGCCGCCTGTCTTTCGCATGAAACCCCACTCGACGGCTTAGATGTGCTCGCAGATTTAGGAACCGTCTGTCTGGGTTTGCCTGCACACCCGAATGAACACTGGATATCATCATGAGCCAAAGCTCTCAATAACCAATGAAATCCAAATTGTCAACCATAAACCGTGTGCCATAAGCACAGCGGTTCCAGGTGTCAGTTTCCATCGCCGAAAACGGGAGATTATTGGACATGCAGCCAAGCCTTGGAGGCAATAGCACATCTGATTAGTTTTGTAACTGGCTAGCTACGCATTGAAGGTGATAGCTTTTGATGCATGAGTGCCATTGACTACACGATTGGGCCATTTCTGCCAATGTCATTAGCCATTGGTGAGTTGAGTCCCGGGGTCTCTATTCAGGGAGGCGGCAGCTGCCGACCCGACTGAGAGTTTCCGTACTTCGTTGCCAGGTCATACATTCTCTACCTCTCGGTCGCTTCCACTCAGCACAGGGCTGGGCAAAAAGACTCCGTGAGACAGGCGGCGTACATGTCTTAACCAGCGTAACCCATGAAGTGTGAGTAATTCATCTATCGCGGGAGGGCTCCTTCTTCCTAAGACCACCTGGCGTACTTCAGCATTGCTGATCCGATGTTCCCACCAGACGTGACCAATGCTCCGGCGACAGCGGTGGTCAAACACTGGCATCTTCCGTATGTCCTCTGTACGCAGGGGCCACGTTTCTGATTCATAAAGCAGTATGGATTGCAAGACCGTAATGTGAACTCTGTCCTTGACAAACTGACGTCAGGTTAGTGCCATAGGTGTCGGAGGTTGGAAAAAGGTGTCTTGACCCTTCCGATTTGGGAAATAATCTCATCTCCAGCTAATCCACTGGAACCTATACAGCTGCCCAGGTAAACAAATTCATCTGCTACGTCGATTGGCTCGCCTGCAAGCACGAGGTTAAATTTGATCCAACCCAGTCTTGTAGCAACACTGTACCATTTGTAGGTGTGGATCTGTGCGGCAGGGTTATCTAGGTTATTTAAAGTCGTCCGCATTTGGGAAGAATCTGAACCAAAGAGAGCAATATCGTCTGCATACTCAATATCTGTGAGGTAACGTCCCGGGAGCATCTAGACTCCCGAGATTTCAGAGGCAGACAGTGGAATTTCAAGCAGCACATCAATAACTAAGTTGCTGAGGAAAGGTAGGAGAGGTTAGTTTATTTTACACTACTGGACTTGGTGAACTCAGGTGAAAGCTACCAGTATACTCGTATACGTCCACAGGAGTTCGCACACAGTGCCCTCGTAAGAGATATAAATTTGGAAGGGACACCTTTTTTCGCCAGACGTAACCAAAGTTTCTGACGATCGACAGAATCAGGAGCAACTTTCAAATCAAGCTAAACGACCAACTTGGGACGTCTGAAGGAGTGGCGCTGTTCATGAAGTTGCCTCAAGGTAAAGATGTCGTCGATACATCCTCGACCAGGACGAAACCCCAACTTGATTCTCACAAATTCGTCTCTTCCAATAATTCATCAACCTACCCAAAATGATACCATAAAGCGCCTTAGATGCGACGGATACCAGGATACCGGATACCACGATGGTTTACACATGGCGTTCTTGCGTCCTTCAACCTGTTGATTATCCGGTGTTTGAGGCATCTGTGTGCGAAAATCACAGTCGCTAGCTGCTGGTATGGCCTTTCTAGAAGCAACAAAATCTGCTGATCTCGACCATATAGAGTGCTCATGTAGTCTAGTCATATAGCATAGGCAAACAGTTCTGAAAGCGACAAGCATTTTTTCTTTAACTCACATCCATCCAACATCCAAGGAATCTTCGTCAACCGCATGACTTTGCGTATTTAGTAGTTCTCTCGCCAGATCAGCTCGATACTCTGAGCTACTGAAATTCGTCGACGTTGATGAACGGAGCTGCTCTTCCTTGGCGTACGTAATGGTAGTGGAAAGCAAAGTTGGTGCTTTATCAGGTGGTTGTTAACTTGTTCGCCGAGCTTGGCAGTTGATTTGCAAACGTTTTGTCGCCATTCGAGGAGATATCTTCAGTGTGTTGTTGGGTGAGAAAACGAAGTGCTAACCGGGCATACACGATGGCATCATCAGAGTCACTGCGCACCCCAATCGTTAACTGAAGCTCTCCATCGTTAACTAACAACCACATGGTCCAATTGAGTCCACGGCTAAGTTGTGGTAGGTGGCCTCCAAGTAACTCGATATGAGCGTCTGTGTGGAAGCTCATGCTATCTAGGAGCTGGTGCTGATCTGCACACAACTGGAGAAACCGCTCTCCAGTATCCGTGCTTTCCGCATTGACTTCAAATCTACCACCTAACTGTACTTCTTCTGAACTCAGTCGTCCAACTTGGGCATTCGTATCACCCGCCAGGATTACTATATCCGTCCTTCTTGCCGACCGAAACAGTCGTGACAGATCTTGACAAAACTCGTCATTTTCAGCCTCAAAACTGCAGTCTGTTGAAGCGTATACCGACACGACAGACAAACACCGTTTACCACATCGACCTGCGTTAATATCAGTTGTTCCAGATAACCGCACAGAGCAAAGACGACTATTTACTGGGATCCAGTCCAGCAGAGTGCCTTCACCCCTGGGACTAAGCGCAGCTCACACCGTAGCCACGGCTCGAGCCACGGCCATGGCTCCACGAGCCATTGCGTCAGGATCGCTAGATTCCAGAGGAGTGGAATGTGGAACATGTAAGCTAGCCCTAAGCGGCCTTAGGAACACGACCGAATTGAGGTCTTGTATGCGTATTTCGGAGACCCAATATGCATTGCTAGAGAGGGGAAGCAAAGTTTCATTAAGGGATACCTGTTGCCCAGTTTGACGTAGAGTACGGACATTCAAAGCGGCAACGTGGTTAGTAAGTGATCTTTTTTTCTGGGCGAAGGTTTAGACACGGAATAGAGGCTAGGGGATTGGCAGATGGGTTGATTGCGGTTCATTGTACGATGGGTGAGGAGGGATTGTGGGAGAAGGTCGGTGAGCGAAGGGCTGTAAGTGCTAAAGACAGTTCCCTCGAATAAAAGAGGGTTTGGTTGAGGTACCCCACCCTGAGCTTTTGACTCAAAAGTCCGACCTATAAGGCAGTGGGAAGTTGCGAGGTTTTGTCTGAGTCCCTGCCCCTAGCCTCTGACTCAAGTGTCTGAACGGCGAGACAGTTGTTAGGTTTTCCTTCGGTGGGGGGCATTCCCGGATCCCATAACTCGATATTTTGACCCACTGGGCTGCAGAAGGATGGCCTGGCCCGAGGGCGCAGGGAATAAGGCATTACTGTCTCACTCCTAGTACAACTTCGCACAACAGGTGCCCTTTGAGCAGCACCAGACTCTGGTTTTAGAAGTATTCCGACCATATTGAATAATGCGCCGGCGGTCACGATCAACGGTTGGGCGATCGGAGTGCGCGATTTCGCGACCGACCTCTTCTAACCCGCCCTTCCTCTGGGAATCGCAGCGTCGGTGCTTTCATGAATATGGACATGGTGATCGCCTGAGGAAAACGCCTTACTGTCTTCACACTTATCGCGGAGGACGGTATGACTTTATCTCCAGACCACCTCGTAATATGATTACTCGCAGTACGGGGACTTACTGTTCTTCGTCCGGCTGTTCTCCGTTGGCCTTCCTGGCGTGGTTGAACCAGTATAGTCCACAGGATCATTGCAAGACAGAGTCCCGACCACCGCGAAAAGGTGATTGCTTTGGGTCGGGAATGATGCTGGTCATCAACATCGTCATGATACCAACAACGACGGACTAGGATAATGCACGCGGATCTCTAAAGCAGCTAGTGATGAGAAGCCTAGAGAATCAACTGTACTCCAAAAATAATAATATTCTTCCAGTTGTAACACCCTTTCGGTGTGAATGACCTCCAAAGAAGGTAGGACCTCAATCCACTCATAGAAACGTCATCTAGATCGACGGGTTGACCACTGAAGATCAATTCAGTTGGCCCTCCTCAACTCAACCTCTGGGAAAACCAAATGAACCTGAAAGGGACGTCTGCACTAGTTTCCGTCAGATAATATATCCAATGCAAAGTTTCATTGCTTCAGCTTAGTAAAGCATCTTGTCCGGTAGGCCTTGATCCTGCGTTTTTTTCATGAAGGCGAGTAAACTCGTGTAGATGGCCTGACGACTCTAATGCAGAATAGCGGGAATGAAGTCGGAATGCCAACAGAATGAAGTGCTATGGTGGTGACTCTAGTATTCAAAAAGGGTCCAAGAGCATCGTCCGAAAACCACTATAGTTAACGCGCGAACTTATTGAGTCGTAAGCCCGTGGTTCGGACCCAACTCCTGTATGCCTACTGCTTCTGTGTAGGCTTGGGCAACTTGGTATTATCTCAATCCTCATGCTTTCTTCGGCTGGCATGGTAGCTAGGTACCGAAAGGACGTTACAACTGAACGATCATTTCATTATTACCGAGGTCCAGTCTAGTAGTCATGCTCCCGGGGTGCCTCTGGTCTCACCCTATTCAAGTTGATCCATCAGTGAAAGAACCGCATTCACGCTAGGATTCCACCCTTGTCGATTTTACATCGATCGCTTCTTCACTTTGAATGAGCTATCTTGTCTGGGCCTGAGTGACATATTATGTTCTCACACGCCGTGTTTCTTATGAGTTCCGTGGTAGTTACGTGGGAAGGATCCAGGAGCTGATTATTTTCATTTCGTGAAATTCGTAAAATTTCGTATCCACAAGCTTTTGGACCATACCGTCAGTCAGCATGATGGTCTACAATCAGCTTCAACCAGTGCAACCGGCAAACCAGACTACCGTAGGTTCTCGGGAGTTAAACGGATAATCTCTAATCCGGTGTTCAGTGATTTATGTATCCTATTTATAAACTAAACGTCCTTGCTTTGGCCTTGTACTAAGAGTCACACAAGGGGATTATGGACAGTCTTGTTTTGTGCTCTCAATTCCTTGATCATTTTTGTCTGCTCCAGCCATACGTTTCTGGATGTCCTTACAGGGGTATGGTACGATTAGATACCATTTCCAAAAACCCTTTATAGCTCTTGTTCACCTGTGCATTTTCATCATAGTTTTCTTTACCATTAAGCCCTTCTGTATTGCTCTCAGTAATGATGATGATGATGCACCCTATTCTTTCTGCTCACCAGTGGCGTCAGTTAGAAGTCCGACGGCGCTTCGAGCTCGTCGTGTACATCGTATGACGTATATGTCCTGTTGTGTCGTGTCCAAAAGTTTCCTAAAACCGGAATGACATGAATGGGCATCCATCAAGGACAGTAGCAAACCACAGTTTCAGTTACCAACGTGCGTTGTCTAGAATGCAGAAAATTTAATGCGTTTGGCCGTTTTACTTCAGATTATGCTACTCATAAAGCTGCTGATTAACATCGAATCGAAGCCATAGAAGCTTCAGCACATCATACTGTTGGTCTTGGCGCTAAAATATGACACTTGAATGCAACGGGCATTTCCGGATCTATTTCAAGTAAGCTGATGCTGTACGGCAGTGAAGCATTGGTGTTGAGCACTGATGTCATGCTGTCGTTGATGATGATGATGATGATGCAGGGTAGCTCGATTCCCGCAACATCCAAACTCGACCATTCTGCCATTTGTAGACACGTGTCTACGTTATATTCCGGCTTCCCATAATCTTGTGCGACTTTTCGTACAGTCGTGGATGTATCTTCCTCTGCGTTTTTCCTGAACTTGTTTTTCTTCGGTCAACAATCTCCCTCACTCCCATCAACCACGTTTTTATTGGTTGACTTCAGTATCGGTCCCGTGTAGTTTTGGTCGATCAATATTGCCGCTTCGGTTTCACTGTGTCCACTTCTCTGAGGCAAGCTTTTCTGTGATACATGCCACTCACACGTCGTACTTGACTGAATTGATCGAGTTTTTTTTTGTCGTAGCTGGTACATCTCGAATGTTCGACATCCTCTGTGAGTAGGCTTTTAGGGTGTGAGGCACAAGGCTGGATTTGTGGTATTCCGTCAAAACACGCTAGTTCCAGTTACTTGGGATGTACTGATTTCCAGTATATCACTTGCAAACACAGGTCTTTGAGGGTTATACCTGTTATCATCTCCAGCCATCCTCTATCAAAGAACAGGCTCGTTCATGCGTAGAGTTAGGGAGAAAAAAGTGAATACTATGAATTCACTCAGTACTTTCAACCAGAACGCCTTGCTTACACGGTGTTGTAACGCGTGCCACGTGACTTCAGTAGACAAATAACTGCGTGGTAGACTACCTGACTGGTAGCTGCTTCTCTTTATTAGTTCTCGTGTGGGTTAATCGTCGAACTTCATCGCTCTATTTGGCCAAGTAGGTGGTACTGTTATATGCGTTGGAACAACCCAGACTGGTTTTCTTGTTACTTATCCTTGTTCTAGGCCTACTGACGAGTATCTCGTTACAGCGTAACAGCGGCGTAACAGCACTCCGGCGATTTATGGGTTTGTATCCCTGAAATTAGTGCGATGTGCACCGTTTATACTAATGATGCTAATAGCGATACTAATAGTAATAACCATTCAACTGTGACACTTTTGGTGTCGAGCAGCAGGAAGGAAGGTTTCGGAGGAAGCAGGAGGGCGTAAATACTATCAGGCTTCCGAGGCCTAGAAAGGAACGCTCAAGGCACCCAGGTTGAGCTGTGTTTACGGACCCTCTGGTCAGTAAGTGCGCACCTCAACACTGAGCCACCTCAAGCTCTCAATCACTGCTTCTGTAACGTCGAAGCAGTCGTGTAATCTTTTTTGACATTTCTGCACTAACTAGCTCTGTTTTGTATAGAAATAACTTATGTAGTGGATAAATCTACGCCTGTCTGTCACCGGGTGATGTAGCAGCTTAAATCTCCCGGATGTTGGCTGTTTGGTATTCTTCGGCCTTTCAGCCTCCATATAGTTCTTCGTAAGCGATACATGCGGATATCACCGTTGTTTACGTAGAAAGCACGATGATCACCACATAAGTGATTTCATTTCACTTTTTCATGTACGGCCATCAGCATAATCATCAAAGATGACAATATCGGTTTTGACACTGATGTTCTACTGCCATACAACCACAAAGTTTACTTAATTGTATTTCAAGCCTTAAAGTCAAAATAAAAGTGCATAAGCGAGTGGATCGGTGTCCGTCTATTACATTCATTCTGAGATGCCCACACCTTAAACCGTTTAATCAGACAATTTGAGTAGAAACTGATGGCACTAACATCTATTAGCCGCCATTTCTTACGTTTCCAGCCAAGAGCAGAGAGTCTTGGGGACTCTAACCTGGAAGGCGGACCGCGCAAACAACGCTCAAACTTATTCTGTTGCCTATTTCTTTCTCTCATCCTTTCGCCAATTCGTAAGATGTTCGCTCTGCAGAGGCGCGGAGGACAATAGCTGATTTTTTGGCATCCGTAGCATATGGCCGTGCGGGGGGAATCTAGCGTATGAAGAAGGGTCGTCTGTTGTCATGTAGTCCCCAGTGCCCAACACTAAAGTGTAGCGTTTTTTCAGGGTTTGAAGTCTGATTTCTGTTTGTTTATGGTTGTTCCTGAAGACGGACGCTCAGAAGCTGCGGTCTAGCATGGTGCAAAACGAACAAATCTGCTGGAACCTTCTGAGGTAGGGAAAGGGAGAAAGGGGAACACGTGAAAGTGTATGAAGGGAGATGTCACTGGTAGCATCTTTTGCTTCTCAATCTCGCAAATAAGGTGACCTGGCTGGTAGCACAACGCGACGGTCGAGCTGGCATTACAGTACTTCTAGTGGTGACGTTTCGTGACTGCGTGCGGGCTGAGATGATGTCAGGACTCCCACACCTAGACAGGAGAGCAATTAAGGCCTTCCAACAAAAACTCTGGCTCAAAAGCCTGACCACGAATCAGTGGGTGGGTGCCAGAATACTACCATAGTGACACAGTTCTTGATGTGGTAAATCGCCTTACATGTTCCAATCCCCAACCCGGAGGACCGTGCTCCTCAGACCCTTAAATCATTGACTAATCTGGTCTGAGAAACTCTGCAATCTCCCAACTCCGGTGTGCTCATTGGGTCATAAAGGTATACAAATGTCTCCACACAGCAGATCGGTCGCTCATATGTGTCGCCCTTTTGATACACTCCAAAGGAAACGCCGAAGCTGAGGTACCGTCGGGTTGCTGAAGCTTCGACAACTACAAAAGCGAAGTTATGAGTCGACCCGAAACATGGACGTTTCGGGCATTAGCGTGCTCCTTAACTCTGGACCTAGTTTGGGCTTGTGTCTTTGAATGTCCTTAAAATTTGCCCGCACGAGGGTGTGCTAGATGCGACAGGACTGCAATATACCGTCTTACAAGAATCTGAGAGTATTTTGTGTCCCTCATGTAGATCTCTGTTCATAATCTAACCTCTTTGTTCTGGATCCACTAACTGACACTGACACTACCCCGTTGGACACTTCGGAAACTATGTCCTCTCTCCCATTTTAATCACGATTTAAACTAAACGTGAAAATCCTGTTAGATGCGCGCGTCACTTACTCTGTGATATCACCTTAATCGGGTCGCCTGATAACTTTCCCGTCCTTTTTGATCCTTCAGCGGAAATGGGGTAACATCTCGGTGGATGAGCCGCTCGATGTGAGACCATATTCGTTCAACCTGGCACGCGAGTGCTTGGGTTCCGCATTGTTGGCGGTGGATTTCAACAACAAGAAAACGTACGCTTCCTCATCGGTGTGCAGTGTTTTCGGTGTTCCTGAAGAAACGTTTTTTTTTAAATCTGTATTGAGCGTGAGGAATACATCAGATCTCCTCATATTACCCATAGTTTCGGAATCGTCTTGTCTGAAAGTACAGATCTTAGATGGGGACCTAGTGTTATTCTGTTATTCAGAGCAGTAACCTCATATTTGCACATGTTTATCACGAATGCCATACTGATTTACGAGCTAGTCGATACTGTCTGTTAGTCACTTTACTGCAAGGTGATTTGCTCTGTGGCAAGGGGAGCGGGTTTCATTATTGCATTACTTAAATGCAATCCGCTACCCAGTGCTGGTTCTTCTGATAGATACTTTACCACATGTGGCGCTTGGTTGTTGGTCTGTTCGCCCAGCTTGCGGGTTTGATTGCAAACGTTTCATCGCCAATCGAGGTGACATCGTCAGTAGGGGATCGATTGTGGTGCTCCCGGTGATCACTTAGGGAAAGTTAGCTTAATACTACCTACTTAACCGTAAAAGTGTTTGTTCTGTGCAAGCCCATGTTATGGGATTACTGAATTTGTCTTTTAGTTCGTGGCTAGGGCTGCCTGGGTTTGTCATTTTCCGAAAAGTGCAATTTAGAATAAGAACAAAGATGGATTGACGAACATGGTTTTTTAAGGTCTTTTCAAGTCACACAGTTGCAAAGGCTAACATAATTTAATGGGCAAGGTGTACATGAACACGAGGTTGAGTGAGAGGCGGCATTGGCTATTTATCAAGGAACAACCAGTTCAGGTCACCAATAGGATAACCTGAGGTTTTCAGTGCAGGCGGTGCTGTGGTTGTGTTCCAAACAAGGTGCACTTGCGGGGGGAGGTGAGTTGGACCATGGCAAGTACTACACGCGAACAAGGCGTTTTTGGCGTCAACGGATCGGGTCGCGATGTCGTACGGCGATAGCTTCAGCCACTGCGATTGTGCGTTGCTGTACCGATCTGAGTACGGAGGCTTTAGCTGGGTTTCACGTTATGCGCCGTGTCTGCTAGATGAGCTGGTTATCGTCCTTCTAGTCAGGGTGGATTGTGTTCATTCTTTGACCGAGTCGCCTAGTCGTGCATCCAATGCATTCTGTTACGCACCAGCAAGAGAATGAGTATACCAATATATTTTGGGCATGAACAGATCTTTGAGATTAAAGGAACACAGACGATTGCTTGTGAACCAGGTTCGGAGTGTTGCACCCGGGAAAACTGTGCAATCTGATATAAAGTCCTCTGTTCAGTAAGTCGACCGGTATGTTGCCGTCAAACGGGAGGCTAATGTAGGCGGGTTTGTTTTCAACTGTGAGGTAACAGTGTAGCTTCTCCCCTGTTCAAATGTTTTATAATAAAACTGTCAGGGAACCCGTTGCCTCTTGGAACGTTGGTGAGAACTACCAATGCATCATCAGAGCATATTTTCCTCGCTCTGTTAGTTAAACTGTGGATCAGATCCCTTTTCTGCTTTGCTGTCACGGCGGTATTGCAGGATATGACGATTAATCGATGTCGTTTGCGTTCCTGCTGTCAGTTTCTGTCCACTTTGTTCGACTGACCGTTTTGATGTCTAGGTATTGGGATAGAAAGTGATGCAGAGCTTGAAATAAGATACGATGTAACACGAAATTCCAGACTGTTAAGCGTCGGTAATAGATTTGATTTTCTGTGATTACTGCTGGACAAACAAGGTGGTTACTGGCTAACACTAGCTAGCCCACTCTGCATGTTTGCCCCAGTTGCGTATTATGACTGATGCGGGCCGCATCCACGCACACTGTAGTTTTCGGTGTTTTAGTTGTTCTTGAATGGTCGGACAATAAGGATCCATCTTTGGGCATACGAATAAATTCGGAGCTATCCCTTCCGGTTCACGTTCCAACTTCATAAGTTTACGCTCACTCAGATAGTTACACTCGCCGCTCAGTGCGGACCGTAGGTGGTATTAACCATCTTACACGGAACAAGTATCAATGTGAAAAGCTTATTCGAAAGAAGATGTTTGCACGTTGTGATGACTACCAGGCGTCCTTCATTGTTCATTGCTGGCGGTTTAGCTCTTAATGGCCCTTTATACCCCATTGTGCTCAGCTTCTTCCGTAAATACATCGAAGAGATAAGCCATTTCCCTGTAATCATTACAGAAAAACCCGCAGATAGCCCTGCTTAGGACTTATGAGATCACTTGAATATACAAATACGTTACAGGTACGAGCATGTGTTACCTTTGTTTTGTGTTCCTTCTGAATTTCTCCCGCGGTTTACCCCGAAATAGCTTCGTTCTGGTTAGCCTGCAACAAAAGTTCCCGGAAGTGTGCGAGGAACAAAACTCGCGGGTCAGCCACCGTAATGTGGCAAGCCCCCATAGTTTTTGTATAATAGTTATATTTTTCATATCAGCTGTTTTCAGCGGATGCTGCTTCAAGTTCCGATAATCTCAAACAAATGTTTTCATTGTCATTCTAAAGGCGTCTCTTTGGGTTTAATTTCTTTACTATTCAAGGTATGGTTCATTCTTCCGAATAGTTTCCTCTTCTACTTTTTTCCATGACCGACCCATCGCTGACCTGCTTTCGCTTCCACCACAGTCCCGCAGGAGATCCTCTTGATGCTGATCTCATGGCTCGCGAGTTCTCGATGCAATTTGCTGACACTCCTCTCACTGTTGGTCAACCGATTCTGTTCAAATTCAACAAAAAACTACTTCTGGTGGAAGTGATGAAGTTGTCCAGTAGGTTTCCTGTTTTCTGCCATATTGAATGCATATTTTCCATCGGTGTTGGACGTAGAAGTTACCACACTGTTTCTGTGATATGGTTTCAAGCATTGTGCGAGATGGTTCAGTGGTTAGGACGCGAACCTGAAATCCCGCTCCTGTCTAGGCTTTGGCAACGTGGAGGGCGAGATTCATCAAGTGATTAGGGCGTGAATTTACGGTTGCAGTGGTTCGAACCCGACCTCTGCCTCTCGATTTTCCCTGTCTAGGCTTGGGCAACCTAGCAATATCTCAGCCCTCATGTTTCCTTCTAGTTGCATTGCAGTCAGGCACCGAAAGGGTGTTACAGCTGAACGACTTGGCAACCTAGCAGTATCCCAGCCCTCGTGCCTCCTTCGCATGATATCGTAACTGTGCACTACACAAGGGTGTTTGTTACAGCTGAACGATTCTAGCTCGCATTCGTAAAATAAATCACGATTTAGTTTCAATCAATTTATCAGCTATAAACCGTGTGCCACAGGCACTTTGGTTCCAGCTACTACAGTTTCGATCACCGGAAAACGGGGAAGTGCAATACAAACCCAAGCCTTGGCGAAAGCATGCTCAGTTTGTTCGGAAATCGGGTAGCTACGCACTGAAGGATGCACGAGAGCCACTGACTGCGCGATTATGCCATTTCCTCCAATGTCAATAACCACTAGTGATTTGAGTCCCGAGGTCCTTATCCAGAGAGGGGATAGTTGCGCGTCCGACTTAGTTTACTGCTTAGTATTTTCGTACTTCGTTGCCAGGTCATACATTGTATACCTCTCGGTTGATTCCACTCAGCACAGGGTTAGTCGAATAGAGCCCTGCGAGCTGTGCATTGAAGGCAATAGCTTGGATGCACGAGTGCCATTGAGGCCTCGACTGGGCCATGTCTGACAATGTCTAACTATTGATATGGCCCGTTTCGGAGTCCCCATCCAGGAAGACGGCAATGACCAGCGCACCTCAGTTTCCACACCTCACTGCCAATCGTATCTCGATACCGAAGGGCTAGTCGTCTCTCTTTCATCCCCACCACGTCAAACTTGTCACTGTAAAGGGCATTCACAATATTTGGGTAGGCTGTTCGGTTCATACTACACACCCCTCATATAGTTATTTTGTAGCGAAATGCCTGCCCCAGTCGTCTGTGTCAATTTTCAATGAAGTTAATGTGTAGGAATCCTGTCTGCGCAACACCAGTTTTGGATGGTAAGCGGCCGTTCCGGATGCGACCATTCGCAAACGTACATTCACCTCTGACCTCTACACGGTGTCATAACCTCCCTTCAAGTACTGGGGCAAATCCTAACAGGATTGAGTGCATATTGTGGCCCGGACGGGTTGTCACCGGCTAAGCTCTGAACACTTGCGGTTTCTATGTTACTTCATCTTTTCACCTGGTGACTGGTCGACTTCATAGAAATTGTCTCGACAGCGAACATTTTTGACTGGTCACTTTCATGTTCCTTAACCTTTATTCGTGTCCCGTCATGCAGCCATTTCAATGGATCGCGGAGAACATGCGAATAGCAAGGTGAGCTGTTCGTGCATTCGTTATCTGTGCTTGTTTATGCAAAAAATCGGATGTGTTTGAAACGGCTAACAGATGGTTGATGCAACTGCGCTGCGGAGTTATTTATTAGAAAACACCAAATGAACAGTTACAGACTATTGGACAGGGGAGCAAAACTCTCATATGCATCTTGTTTACAAAACTGTATATCCATCTTCCCCTTGAATGCGTCTTCCTGAACTTTCCTGGATATTCATTGACTGTCACTCAAATGCAAGCAAATGCTGCAAAGCGACTCCACAAATTCCGTAATAGATCTCACTTTTCAAGAGATGCGAAGCGGATTTTCGAGAAAGCACACTACTCACATGCCTCATCAGTAGTATCCACCGTTACACTAGTATTTCCGCGTCCTCTGATTGGTCTGTTCAGAGTAGTTGTTCTTCATGTCACCGAATACTCGCGACCTTAAGCTATATCCATCTGGAGACACTGTGTAGTATACTCTTATTCGGCACGAGGATAGATATAAGCTTTCATGAGGATTCACTCTAATGGTGTTTGTTCATTTTAGCCTCATGTTCTAGGCCACGGTCAATCCTGAGGAAGTCATTATTTTCAGCCCTCAGTCTATGTTGTGTTCAGTCAAGTCAAAGAAACGAAAGATATATCCATAGGTGAATTTTCAGTATCTAACATTATAGTCGTCGTAATTGGTCATACTCATCGTCGAAACCATCAGCGACAGCAATATACTAGTAATAAATGCTGCCGTACAACCATGGGAATGCCTGGTAAGGGGTCAAAAAAGACAGCTCCTGTAAGACCAGAAGTGCGGGAACAGAGACCACGAAGTACGTTCACGAACTTCAGGGGCATTCATCTCTGCTGAAGTGCATGCAGAAAAACTGACCTATCTACGGAGTTAAAGGCTCCTTTGAAAACGGCAACGTTCATCGGAGGTATGTGTGGCGGTGCTCCTGAATTGGGCATAACGTGAAGATATGATCGTTTCACTCTCCGTCCGGGCTTTGTCCACATTCGCGTCTCGTTTCCCAGCGTTGAGTGTAGCAGTATTATTAGGGCCGGTAGCCGCATTACAACGGACCGTTTGACTAAACTCTTGATAGGTACCAAATGTGGTTGTGGATGACTTTGAGGCACCAATAAATTTGCCATTCCGCTTATTCGGTCAGTGATTTGCGGCGAGTTTTTGGAGATGGTACCATACAACGGTTTCAAAGCACATCGACTTTTATTGCAATGTCGTTTCTCTTTCGGAGGCAAGTCAATTGGGCTTTTGACTAAATTCTATCCGGACGAAGACAAAAATCCGCTGACCAAGCCCACGATATATATATATATATATAGCAAAATGCATCCTATAAAACAAGAGCTGGTAATTCGACGCTTACTGCTGAGAATCGACTGTTACGACTGAGCTATCTGGGTTTGCCAAGGCTCCATTCGGCTTGGGGGCTCCACTGGAACGCTGTGACAGCTGTGGTGAAGCCGATTCATTGTTCGAAAGACCCAGTTATCTCCTTGAATCAAATTTGTCTTGAGATCTTTCCGTGAATCTTAGATGCCTTTTGGCATGTTGTGCCTGTTGCCTTCAGTCACATTGTGTTAGTGAGAAACCCGTATATGAATGAGAAAACATCGAGTTGACGGGAATTCCATGACTGCGCCTATCTGATGAGTTTCGAATGAGCCAGACATATGCTTCCGTCTTTCCAGTTTTCTCACTTTTCTGCCCAAACGAGGACCACCAGCACCGTGATTTTGACAGCCGTATTCCCTTATCCTCCGGGCAATAGGAAATGATGGACCCAGTTGTACAGGAGTTCCTGCTACCTACCATTACTGCCGAGCTGATACAATGGTCACTTTACTCGGGCAATCGTCAGTGACAAATCAACAGCTGAGACCTACCTACTTTTGAAAGAACACTCGAGATTCCTCGATCCGGCTCGGCAGCAGGGCGAACTGTGGCTTCTGGGCTCCCTTTGTAACGTCAGTTGGAGGGCGCTGTACAATGCGACTGGCTATGTTTGACTTCACGCTAGCATCTTGCTTTGGTGTCTCATCATTGCCCGTCTTCGAATACGAAAATGCAGACGAAAGGTATACACTCACCCATCCTGAAAAGGTTGGAGCGTACGCTATGCCTTTTCTGATGCTTCCCAAAGACCGCAATGTCTACCATACCATTCAGTGAGAAGTCCCAGTGAATTACATGACTTGACACCAGTTTGAAACTCGAGTCAACCTCCTTATACACACCAGTAGCTGGCCGTCCGTGTACGCTTTATGGCTACCATACCAGACACGAATCGCACGTTTTGCTTGACTTCCCATCACATTTTTCTAGTTTCAACCTTTGTACACGGAGCACGACAAACTAATCACCTCGCTACTGTAATAAACTTATTTAAATAGTGACAGTAGATATCCATTTGCATTGAAGGATTTCCAGCATTATTGTGATATTTGTCAGTTTGTTGTAGCAAATTATCTAGGAATCGTTGCATTGCTTATAGCCTTGATAATGGCGATATGGTGTGCACTCTTGTCTAGATGCTAGGACAAATTTAACAGTTTCTATGATGAAACAAAACCAGGTAATAGATTGGTTTTTTAACGATTACAGACAGCACACTGATTTGTCATAATTGGTCGTCATCTCCTCCCTAATATTTTAGATTGAATAACACCGATTAAAACTGGGTTGTTTATCGTCTGCGTCTCTAGCCCTTGACGTGACGGTGTATGATGTAATTCGTGAGTAGTATCTGCCTGATGCAATATGAAAAATTATCTGGTCGTCCAGCCCGGAGTTATTTGATTGTTTTTTGGCCAAACAAAAGAAATGAGGAAGTTTCAAAAGTACACTCAGGAACTATAGTGTCCGGATCCCTATGCAAATGAGTTTCTCGCTTCTGCCTTTTATACTTTTAGGGAAAGACCAACAAAACATGCAGAAGCACGTGGATTATTCCCGGCGATCCACTCGTTTGCTTGTTTTGTGTGTGCCTATTTAAATAACGGAGCTGTCTTATAAACCACAGGCGATATTCTAAACCTGTCATAGACTAGTTAATATTTACTTTATTCAGATTGGCATGCTCACCGGAAACACCGTACTGACATGGGAGCGACAGGCTGACTCCAAGGTGTTACTCATCGGTAAAGCAGCATCCTCAGGTACGACGGGAAGCGGAGGCTACCAGAGCATCATCAATCCCAACTGGGACTTCAATCAGATGGGCATCGGTGGTCTGGACAAAGAATTTGCAGCTATATTTCGACGTACCTTTGCGTCCAGGATGTTTCCACCTGCAGTTGGCAAACAGCTAGGTAAGTTTTGAGTTCGTGAAACACGCCGAGTTCAAGTGCCTTCATCAATGCAGTATGTTTCATCCATCGCCACTCTGTAGTGAGTCATGAAGGAACTGGTGTGCGAGAGGACTCATCATTCTTTGGTAGCTTAAGCTCCTTCCCATCTGCAGCTAGTTAGCATTTATTATCAAATTTTTACCTATTTACTTGGGTCTACACTCAGAGGGTATACTGCAACTCCTAGAACAGGTTACGCTTACCTTGTTCATCGAAGGCTGGCAGCCAGGCTACCTCAATAGCAAAGGTAGAATAACACTGGTGCCTACACTCATCCACTCAGTCTTTTTGCCTCACGTACTCACTACATTAAACGGGGAATTCGTATGCTTCCCACAATGCCTGCCAGATTCCGCCCTATAACCCTCCAAACTGTTCAATTCCTACTATTCAGAGATTGTTTCTTTGTCATCTTTTCACAAGCGGAAAAGTCTCCAAATAGCACTACACTAAGCATAAGAACAGGAATGGGTTGGCGAATATATTTTCGGCAGGGTTTTCCAAAGTCATACTTTTGCAAATCCTACGATTCCAGTACTTAGCTCCAATTCATGAGTGCAGTGGACCTCAATGAGGAAGCCGAGTGAGAGACGATATATGGCAAGACACATTCAGTTCGAGTAGTGGTGCGGGCTCTGTTGTGTTCAGCACCGAGTGTATCTGAGGGGAAGGTGAGCTTGACCCTCGTCACTCAAACACACAAACAAGACCATCTTACCGACAAAGAGTAAGATGGCAATAGCCTCATTGTGACTGGGCGACGCTGTGCAGATCTGAGTTGCTTAGCAAAGGCCTTGTAAACAACACGCAACCTTTGGTTGGCCACCAGGTCGTGCATCGCGTCTGCTAGGTGCTGTACGATTGAGCTGACCATTGTTCTCTCAGTTCCAGGAACTAACCAATACGGATTGTATTCCCTCAAGTTGCCCCTGTATAAATCATAGAAACACAGGGGACTTCTTTATTCCTTTATTCCCATCACAAATCTTTGGACACAATCAACACGACCTGACTGTCTAGGTTGCTTTTCGGCACCTAACATCTTATTTTTAGGTCGCATAGTCGCTGTGAACCTGGCTGCAATTCCGCGATCTTCCAAAACTGTGTGATCTGTTGATGTATATTCATCCAACAATGTGTTAGATTATGCGGCAGCATGGTTACTGTAAGTGAATTTTAGTGAGAATGTTAGTGAAACCACTGACCCGATGATCTGTGGTTTGAATCAAACCCTGGCAATTCAGTAATAATTCAGCCCTTGTGCTTCCCCCGAGTTATGCACCCAAAGGGTGCCACAGCCCGAACCATCATTATGCGAATATGAGTAGAATGTTGGAGTGCCCGTAAGAAGAAACTCGCTTTACAAACCTCGTTTCGGCAGCGGGCTATGTGGGGCCAGATAGCTCAGCGGAAGGTCCATGGTTCGAACCCGACCGGTACCTCTTGACTTCCCCTGTCTATACTTGGGCAACCTGGCAGTATCCTCGTGCTTCTCCTGTTGGCATGGCAGTTAGGCATTGAAAGGGTGCTACAACTGAACGATTTTTTATTTGGGAAGCAGCATCTTCCCAGTAGTTATCCGCCGATCTTGATGGAACTGATGAGCGCCCCGTCCCTGAGCTAACTTGTAGTTTGAACCGGTGAATAGTTTAGAATAGCTGAATAGTTTGAAGAGCCTGTAGATGAATACCAGTGACATTTTCCAGTGGGGTAGGTTTGTGTTAGGTCTCTTGGTGCTCTGGTTTTAACTTAATTAACTTGATTAGCAGGTGACAAGCATTAACAAAGTATGTTTTTTTAAGAATATTGATTACAATAGTTAGGTACACTTACTTGATAAAAATAAATACAATGGAAAAGTGGAATAAGTGAAAAGGTGACTTATCGTTTGAGGACAACTGTTGGGAGTTTCTGAGTAGATTTCAGGACGCGAGACTTGTTTTTTCTGCTACACCTGTTCTGTAGTTGACCGTGGAGACTTGTGGGGCTTGGTTAACTTCCTCTCGTGTGTGTGTGTGTGTATCTGCTGGGCCGAGTTGCATGCCTATTTATCGTGAACAGTTTGACGAGAGGGGTGTCCTTTCGTGCTTGATAATTGTACGAACATAAATACAACTTGACCTGATGTGGTTGAAGTTCGTAAGTCTGGCGCGTGACGCAGCTGGTAGCCGCGTAAAGAAAAATGATTTGGAAATTATAGTGTACATGCTGTCGCTTAAGGTTGCAAGTGGGACAGGAATTGTTACGCTTTTGGTTACGCATAATCTAGTGAGTGACCGCTACAGGTCTCACTATGCGTCTACAGGTGGACGCTCTTTTCTTTAGGAAGCTTGTTTTTCATGTTCATTCGAGTTCATTCTCCTCTCAAGGTTTGAAGCATGTCCGTGGAATGTTACTGTATGGTCCCCCTGGAACTGGCAAGACCCTTATGGCTCGTCAGATCGGGAAAATGCTGAATGCTCGTGAGCCGAAAATTGTATAGTGTACAGTCGCTTAAGGTTGCAAGTGGGACAGGAATTGTTACGCTTTTGGTTACGCATAATCTAGTGAGTGACCGCTACAGGTCTCACTATGCGTCTACAGGTGGACGCTCTTTTCTTTAGGAAGCTTGTTTTTCATGTTCATTCGAGTTCATTCTCCTCTCAAGGTTTGAAGCATGTCCGTGGAATGTTACTGTATGGTCCCCCTGGAACTGGCAAGACCCTTATGGCTCGTCAGATCGGGAAAATGCTGAATGCTCGTGAGCCGAAAATTGTGAATGGTCCAAGCATTTTGGACAAGTATGTCGGTGAATCGGAGGCCAATATTCGGAAGTTGTTTGCTGATGCCGAGGAAGAAGAGAAACGAATGGGTCCACACTCCGCTTTGCACATCATCATCTTCGATGAAATTGATGCTATCTGCAAAACCCGTGGCTCCACAGTGAGTTCCTTCAAAAGTTAATAGTCTCCCGATAAAGATATACAGTAACTTCTGAAGAGCGATTGTTTTGTGAGCCTTACTTTCCTACTTCTTTCCTACCACATGATCGGTTTCTTTGTATGTTCGAAAACTGTAACCAACAACCCTTTTTTTTGAATGGTCGAATTCCCTTCTCGAAAGATTTTACAATAACGTTTGGGCGCTACCAAACGGTCGTTTCATTCATATTTTCTTGGGAGCATCTCGACAAAAACCCGGAGTTTATTGATTGTCCCCGGTGTACGTAAGCTATTATTAAATAATTTTCTGCTGTTGGCGAATTACACAATAGAACATACCAATAAAGATGCAGAAAACTCTTCAACGGCTTACATTTATTTGAGTTTTATGTTAGCATGAACTCAATTTCATAACGCGTACTTGGAGATGGCACTCACCTGATGACCCTCAAGGGGGCGTAACTGGTAGTGAGTTGCCGAACGGTTTTCGACAACCCTGTAAATAGTATTTCCTGTCAACAATTTTTCGCTCCTTTTAGAAATGTTCATTCGGTTGCCTTTATCCAATGCTGATTGTCCGTGTGACCTTTTTTGTCCACTAAGCTGAACTGTGCGTTTAAACCGTCGTGTTAGCCGTCATGTGACCGATATAGCAGGCCACACAAAAGCAAATTCAAAGACGTACACTGAAGTTAGCCGACGGGACTGACGTCTGGCTATAATGCATCCGATGCTTGCTTGCTCTACTCAGCACAAATACACACTAGTCGCTCAGCCAATTTCGTATATCTATAGACTGGAGCGAAGATTTGAACTGATAGTTTGATTACTTTTCCCAGCATATCCTTATCTGACTCTGTATCACACCTTCCAAACTCGACATTTAAACTATTGACCTTGTGACGTACCAAAGCGGGCTTCTCGTCTACTTCAATCGATGTCTCGGATCCAGGTTGCTTTGCGTTCTCACAGTCTAGCAAACGGACACGGTTAAAGACGGAATGGTGGCCACTGGTGTTGTCGGTGAGAAGAGAAGAGCATGGTGCTTCTATGTGGGCTGTTTCTTTACAGTGAAAATAGAGATTACAGTGACCTATATTGGATTCTGTCTCATCTCTTTCTGAGATCCTTTCAGCTTGTTACAGTTGTCAGGAATGGGAAACCTTGAAGGAACGAACCACTTAATTCTGTGATTTACTGAAAGCCAGTCCGATTTCGGAGTTTCTCATTTGCTGTTTACCTCTGACGGCAAATAAGTTTTGAGGAAGCCTCCAGCGAGTATCATTCAAATTGTGGTGATTTTTAATAGCTTTTATCGCAGTTCATGATTAGGCTTTCATGATAAGGTTTTTTAGTTCCGCTATCACAGGCTTCTACGCAATTCCTTGATTGTTGTTATGGCAACAACTACCTTTCAGATTCACACTAACTGTGTCACCTTGTCTACTCTGATCGATAATTAACCTGGGATTCTTCTTCCCTGTCCTCTCCTCATTTGCGAAGACCGGAGGTGCAGGCGTCCATGACACAGTGGTCAACCAGCTGCTCACCAAAATGGACGGCGTTGAGCAGCTGAATAATATTCTAGTGATCGGAATGACCAACCGCTTGGATATGATCGACGAGGCACTCTTGCGGCCGGGCCGATTCGAGGTCAGTCTGCCACTTTTTGTTCGTTGCTTTCGCCTGTCCGTGACGTGCATTAATTATGGCTTATCGGTCTCCGTTAGTGATACAGAGGATCTCCGTTCAGAGCGCCCATGTATAGCGTCTGGTCAGTCTGTGTGCCATCTTATCCTTGAAAGGAAGTAATTTCCAGTCGTGTTTCTAGAAGCGTTTGGTGCTCTGACTTCACTCTGATGGTGGTGGGTCAGCCGTATGGTTGACTCACACATACATTCGTCGACGTGTACACGATCTTAGGGAACGCTTTGATGAGTTGTTCTCTTGTTCCTTGCGCTAATTAGATCGGTCGAGTCTTTCCTGAGCAGCTGGTCCATCCACGTTTGCTCGTTTTTTAGGCATTGGTAGTATAGGTTGTTGACAGGACCTTCCAGAATGGTTGTGTTCGTTTCTTGTATACATTCTGCACAAGCCTTCAGAGACTATTTCGCCATCTGGTGAGCCCCTCCACTCGGTCTGTAATTTCCGCTGCGCAAGCGATCTTGGTGCGGAGTCCGGTCACTTCCCCCAATCGCATGATTGCAATAGAGACTCTGCGACCAGGTGCCCTTCACCGTTACTGGGCCTCAGCTTGAAATGACTACTATCCATTGGTGCAGCAGAACCTGGCACTGTCGTTATCGTAAATCCGTTTTTTTAAACTCGAACACTGTTCCTGAGGCTTCCGTTTGTGGCCCAAGTGGTTAGAGCGAGAATTTACTGACCGGAAGGTCCGTGGTTCGAACTCGACCTCTGTCTCTCTACTTCCCCTGTATAGGCTTGAGTAACCTGGCGGTATCTCAGCCCTCGTGCCTCCTTCTGGTGGCATGACAGCTAGGCACTGGAAGGGTGCTACAGCTGAGCGTATTCGATTCAGGAGCAAACATCTTCGCGTAAACGTTGGTCACTTTGCAAATTCATGACAGTTACCAACGCCTTTCTTCTTTATTTGTCCCCATAAGAAGATACTTTTGCTGATTTTTTTCAACTGTCACACCTGCCTTGCAGTTTTACCACTTTTCACCATGGCTGATGCTGCCCGAATCGGTGGCTTCGGCTCTGCTGATTAGACGGATTGTTTTCGGTCATGCTTATCAGTCTATGCTTCACGCATCTTTTACAGGTGCGAAACAAGTCAGCTAGGGGTAGGCGCAGTCCCCCAGTTTCCGTCAAGGCTGATGCTGAATCGGTGGCTTCGGCTCTGCTGATTAGACGGATTGTTTTCGGTCATGCTTATCAGTCTATGCTTCACGCATCTTTTACATACAGGAAACAAGTCAGCTAGGGGTAGGCGCAGTCCCCCAGTTTCCGTCAACCTTATGTTCTACTTGAACCTAATTGGACTGTTTTCGGAGATACACTCATTTGCAAATCAATTTGGTTTTCACGAGAGACTCAACTGAATCTCTCGTTTATGATATTCTACGACTGAATGTGCTGCACACAGGCCGCCTCATGTTTGCACGATATTCGAGATATCGCAGTATATTTTCATGAAGGAAACTACTCACAAGGTTGCTGAAAACTCTTCGACAGCCCACGACCGGTTTCGCCCTTCTTGGGGCTCATCAGGTAGGCTCAGTCGCCGAGTTTCCATCAACATTATGTTATACTTGAAGCCAAATTGGACTGTTTTCGAGAAATACACTCATTT